>NW_021133894.1:159524-404661 GCF_004193835.3 Ostrinia furnacalis
ATTGAATGATCAAACGAACTTACCAAGTGAAGTTCGATCTAAATTATCCTGTTTTCGCCGAAGAGATTTAAGGTCCCTCCCAACCCGAAGATTTCTATATCTTCTTCCCTGGAGGTAAACGTCAATGTCATCTCTTCTCTAAATATAATGAGACCGCTCGGACACCGAGCCCACAGCGTGGTAGGGGTGGGGTTGCCCGCTCTTTTGTTTTTTACTACTACTACGCTGAATATTGTGTGCGGATTGGGTTGTCGTACAGGGGTACTACATGGTAAAATAAATCTCTTCGGCGAAAACAGGATAATTTAGATCGAACTTCACTTGGTAAGTTCGTTTGATCATTCAATTATGGATTTCAGGACAAGTGAAACCAAGAAAAGATGGCAGTAACATTAAGCAACAATATTTTAAAACAAAATTAAGAAATGCTAGATTAGAAAATAGATATTGGATCAACAGAAACAAAATGGAAATAAATAAATATAAAATAGAAATGCAAATTTTAAAATTGAGACTGAAAAAACTGCAATCCTCTAGACCTTAACCAACATTATAAACATTTGAAGTATTATTTGCCATTTACTTAGAAACTAGTTTATTAACTATTTATAACTATGACTTACTACAATGTCTGTGTCATCGTTATCGTCCCTTTCGAGCCTCGAGGAGGAAATGCCTAGAACTAGTCGCAGGAACGCAATAAAGCTGAACGCTTTTGAAGAATATAAGTAATATAACGACATGCAATTCCGAGCGAGATTCCGTGTCTCAAAAGAAACAGTGTTGTTTTTAGAATCACAATTTGGAAGCTCTTTAAAACCCCTTACCAAACTTAACAGAGCCATACAACCAGTGGACCAAATACTATAACCTTACGGTTCTATGCAATGGGAAGTTATCAACGTGTAATAGGTGATATCTTCCACATCGAACAGCCAACTGTTCGTCGAATAATGCACAAAGTAACAGCCAAAATAACTGCAATGAAATCACTTTATATTAACATGCAAAGTCAAAGTCAAAATTTCTTTATTTGTTTAGACTAATAAATAGTTCTTACAAATCGTCATTTTGCTCTTAAGGAGCCTCTACATGTCTCATAATCTTTTTACCCTACCAGCGCTTCGAGACCAACATTTGGCAAGTGCTGAGAAGAAGCGCCGCAACAAACTCAGTCACATCATGATATAAAAACATATTTAAGATGTCTCGATGCGAATAACTAAACATTGTGTTGTATCCACAACCATTATATTGTACATGTTATTATTTAAAATAAATGTTTTAATGTGAAAAATGTGTATTAATTATCATTGATCTAACCAAAAAGTTTTGGTTGGTATCCCGGTCAATAGATTGAACTGTAGGCTCCTCCTCAACATAGGGTAAAGAGTCTTCTGCTTCTTGTAGGTTATCCTGTCTAATAATAGCAACATTGTGCAAAACTGCACAGGCCACAATAACAGGAGGAATGTTTTTTATTTTAAGGCCCATTCCATTTTGTAGGCTTGGAAATCTCCTCTTTAGGACGCCAAAAAGCCTTTCAATGGGATTCCGGGTACTTATTTGGGATCGGTTGTATGCTTCTTCAGCAGGAGTTTGTGTGTTTAATATTGGCGTGAGTAAATAGGGCCGACATGGGTAACCACTGTCTCCAAGAATAACCATATTCCCGAAATCTCCACGCTCTAATTGTGCACACAGTGGTGAATCATTAAATATTGTACTGTCGTGTACAGATCCTGGCCATCTTGCTATAACATTTCTAATTCGTAAATTTGCATCACAGACCATTTGGACATTTAATGAAAAATATCCCTTACGATTTCTGTAGACTTCAGATTGAGCTCCTCCTGAAAAACAATTTACATAAATGTTACATGCAAAAACATCTGCACTTAACTAGACAGAATTATATTTTAGCAATTGGCTTTGGTAGTTACCTGGTGACAAAATTTTTATATGGGTGCAGTCCACTGCCCCAACAACTCTTGGAAATGCTGCTATACCATAAAATCCATTTGCGATGTCCACAAATTCATCTGAAGTAGGCATGTTTATATAAAGTGATTTCATAGCAGCTATTTTGGCTGTTACTTTGTGCACTATTCGATGAACAGTTGGCTGTTCGATGTGGAAGATATCACCTATTACACGTTGATAACTTCCCGTTGCGTAAAACCGTAAGGTTATAAGTATTTGGTCCACTGGTTGTATGGCTCTGTTACTTTTGGTAAGGGGTTTTAAAGAGCTTCCAAATTGTGATTCTAAAAACAACACTGTTTCTTTTGAGACGCGGAATCTCGCTCGGAATTGCATGTCGTTATATTCTTCAAAAGCGTTCAGCTTTATTGCGTTCCTGCGTCTAGTTCTTGGCATTTCCTCCTCGAGGCTCGAAAGGGACGATAACGATGACACAGACATTATTATTTACCACTATTTTGATAAAGAATAGGATTTATGATGGATTTAAGATACCGCGTAAGCACTCTCAAATTTGACGGCTGCTTAAAACGATTTGACAGTTGTTTGAGTGACGCTTAGCGTTGATTTGCGTTTCGGTATTCGAAAATTCATTTGAGTGGCGTTTAAGTGGGACTTAATTTGGACTTAATTTGAGAGGTGCTTAAAAATTGAGAACTGCTCAGATATTGTTTTGAGTATGCGAAATGTAAGTTTAGGAGCTGCTTAACTATTTGAGAAGCCGTCAAATATTTAAATGGCGTTTCAGTATTCGGCCGTATACCGCTTAGTTTAAAAGTTATTACGTTTTCTTTACAATAAGTAATTGGAAGAAAAAACATTCTATAAAAAATAAAAAAAAAATCTCAAAAATTTTTTGACCTCTTTTTTGTCGATAAAAATAGGTCTAGTTTCATCTATTTTCATATGTACACTTTAACGTGACTCACACTGTATACCTACCTATCTAGTTATTATCTTTAAAAGTAGAAACAATCAACTTTCTTTAACTTTATTTTATTATTATTATTATGTTTGTACGCTTTGGAGCTCACGGGTCAAAAGTGGCCNATACTTTTTTTTTTTTTTAAATACATAAATATTATACATAGTCACACCCAGACCCGTCACAGAAATTAAAATTCATCATTTCAATTTCTGCCCGGCCGGGAATCGAACCCGGGACCTCTCGGCATAGTAGTCCGTTCTGAACCACTACACCAAACGGCCGACTACGACTGTAATGAAACGCATATACATATAAAAATTCATTGCAACTTTGTTATACTGATATTTATTTTATTTATTTAAAATCTTTATTGCACACATAAAAAACAGTGGTACAACAGGCGAGCTTAATGCCATGTGGCATTCTCTTCCAGCTAACCAGAAAATTAGACAAAACAGAGAATTTAAGTAGGCGGTGCAAAATAGTACAAATACAAAAAAACTTATACTAATTATAATACATAAAATATTATAATATATTAATACAAAATATATACCTACATAAATACATACATATACATAATATAAGGTGGATAACGATACTGATAGTCTGTTGTATTTAATAAATACAGATGATTTTTATGAAGATATGAAAAGAAATATAAAATATTTTGATACAAGTAATTTCAACAACCATCTGTTTGATATGCCTAAAGTAAATTGTAAAATTCCGGGGTTTTTCAAAGATGAAATGGGTGGTGACATAATAACTGAATTTGTTGGATTAAGAGCAAAATTATATTGTATTGATTCCAAAACAACCTCAATATGAAAAGCTAAGGGTATTAAAAAATCTGTTACTAAAAACCTTAATATTGAAAAATATAAACGAGCGTTATGGTACAATGAAAACTTAAGAAAGAGTATGTGTATAATTAGATCAAAGAATCATCAAATACTTACTCAAAAAGTTGAAAAACTTGTGCTGAATAGAGATGATGACAAAAGACAAATTATGGCTGCAATACGTTACCATGGGGACACTATAAAACAGTATTTTAATAAATTTGGATGTAAAACTATATAATGCTACTATGTGTACTGTATAAGTAAGAGATTGTATAGCTTAATAAGTTACATGTATTATCATGTTTATAACTTTTTGTGTTAATAAATATAATTGTTGGAACAATAAATGTGGTTTTTTTTTTGTTTGTTTTCTATTTCACTGTACACATTTAAGTGATGATATAATAAAACAGCAATCAATTTTAATTACAATAACTTTTTATTTATTTTTATAAGCTACATAATTTAACATACACATCATGTTTCACAATTAAATAATAATGATACATAATAAAACAGCTACAAAATGTAATGTATAGTAAATAAACATTTTATTATATTTCACAAACAATATTACATAAACTACTAACTTCATATTTATAATTTTACACAATTAAATAATGATGAAACATAAAACAGCAATAAAATTTAATGTATAATAAATTTTGTTATATTTTACAAGCAACATTTATTTACTTAAACTAGTAAGTAGTTCTCATATCATACACACTAAAACGGTAATAAAATTAAATTTTAAACTTTTATTTTATTTACATGCTACATTACAAACTACTATACTTAGATCTCACATAATTTTTCACCAATTTTTTTTATAACACAATTTGTAGCATCTAACACTTCATCATAGGTTGAATCCACGACATATTGTACACTTATAGCACTTAGATCACTGTCTGAATTTTCTTCTTGCTCATTAAGTTCGTAAATGTTGATTTTAATGAGACGACGACCTCGTTTATCTTTATCTCGCCGTATAATGAATGATGATGATGATGTTTTTATATTTTTATATTTTTAAACCGGCAGACAGTGGTGACTGAGTTTGTTGCGGCGCTTCTTCTCAGCACTTGCCAAATGTTTGTCTCGAAGCGCTGGTAGGGCAAAAAAAGAATGAGACATGTATAGGCTCCTTAAGAGCATTTGACGATTTGCAAGAACTAATTTAATTAGTCTAAACAAATAAAGATAATTTTGATTTTGATTTTTTGATTTTGATGATTCTTGAGAACGATTTCTCTTCCTTGAATTTTTCTTTGATTTTGATTGCTGGTCTTCATTTATTGCTATTCTATTTGGTGGTAAAACATGAAGCCGCTCCTCTCGGTTGTAATAATTGAGAATAAATTTATCCGTATCCTGAGCATAGTAAAACGGATTAGTGATAGGATTGGAATCATTGTCTTCCCCAGCGTTGGCCATGATCTGCAAATCTGAAATTAACAAACAAGTAATATGAAGTCAAAACAAATAAAAGATAATCGCGATAGAATTTCTGAATAGTAAAAATGAAGCAACTCACCAATAGATATTTGACGAACGTTGCAACGTGCGCTCGCTATGAGAATAAAACAGTTAATTAAACATTGGCATTAGTTCAGCTTCGCATACTTAATTTGATACCAGACCATAAATGAAAGAAATTGTCGAGGTGTTAAATTAACATGATAGATTTGCTACTTAAGCAGTTTATTGTACTTATGTAAGTAATAGGAGCTAACGCTATATTAGGCATACGATTCTACTAATTAAATAGTTTAGCCTTGCATACTTTAATTTGATCCCTACACATGTTGGAATACCTGACCATAAATGAAAGAAATTGTAGAGGTTGTTAAATTAACACGATAGATTCGCTACTTAGACAGTTTATTGTACTCGTGCAAGTAATAGGAGCTAACGCTGTATTAGATATCGATTCGATTAATAATATAAATATGAAAGTTTGTATGTACACACGCCCACACTGTTAACTATCCATTTCCGTTTTTGCTCTCGCTCTAATCAAATGGTGATTCTTTGCAATAGAACGAGATGACATGACTTTCAATGGGCAGTTAACACTGTTGACGATAAGTATATTTTTTCATCCTTACAAACATACCGAACGAATTTTTGATGAAATTTACAGTATTATCGTTTATACATAGGAAAAAACATAAGTATAGGTTTTAAATTTATAATGATCTAGGACAAGCTAAATTTCATGCGGGCGAAGCCATAGGCGAAAGCTAGCTATAGAAAAAAAATATTAGCATCGACAATCCACAAGCGTTCGCTTATATTATTATAACAAGCTGTGCCCGCGACTTCGTCCGCGTGGACTAATGACTTTGGGTAGGCACTTTTAATAATTTAGTCTAATTATTTTACAAAGGCCTATGTTCAGCAGTGGACGTCCTATGGCTGAAATGATGATGATGATGATGATGATTCTACAAATAGCTTTTGCCCGCGACTTTGTCCGTGTAGAAGTCGAAAAAGTTCTCATAGGATTTTTAAATGGTTTTTAACGTTATTATCTAAATGTTTGAATACTATTTGATCGTTTAAACACAGTGAATGATTCAATTACATAAATTTTTAATGATACCTTTTCACGGCTTCGCTCTCAAGAATGTTAACGACCGTCAAAAGCACGTCGATAGATGGCGGTCACTAATTTAGACTTTGATTTGCTCGTTTAAACACAGTGAATTATTCAATTACATAAAATATCTTTATTGACTAAATTTTAAATATTATGAACAGGTTCTATAAATGTAATATTTAGTTCCTAATTAGGACTAATGATACGTTTCACGGCTTCGCTCTCATGAATGTTTACGACCGTCAAAAGCACGTCGATAGATGGCGTTTTTAAAGATATTTCTCACCTCTTAACTATTTATTGAAATTTAGTTTGTCACATATCGTCATAAATTGTAGCGTATATGTTAGCTTGGGTTATAAATAATAATACTGTAAAGTTTCAACAAAATCCGTTTATTAGTTTTTGCGTGAAAGAGGAACAAACATCCAGACACCCAGACAAAAAGGTTACAGTGAGCCAACCATAAAAGATAGACATATGCTGTCGCGGACTTTTTTGTAGAACTTTTAAAGGGGAAAATCCTATCATACATAATTTATGCGAAACTTTAACCGTTTACGCAGCGTCAGCTCTCAAAAGGAAAAAAATCACTGATTTGAAACATTCTTCATTGGTGCTCCGCTCCTAGTGGTCTTAGCGTGATGATATATAGCCTAAAGCCTTCAGGGATTAACGGACTATCCAACACAAAAAGAATTTTTCAAATTGGTCCAGTAGTTCCTGAGATTAGCGCGTTCAACCAAATAAACAAACTGTGATTAATAAATTGCGCCACTACAAACCGTACCAACAGATGGCGCTGTTACGATCTTACTATGGCAAACTCCACCGCGCATACAATCCTGCATCGCGGTGACGAAGTTTTTTACCCTGCCCAGTATATATAGACAAACCAAGATAGTGTAAAATAGATGCACTAACACCATAGTCCTTATGGTGATTGAGCGTCATGGTTCACAACTTCAGCTTTATAATATTAGTATAGAAGTATAGATATAGTTGGGATAGTTGGGATAAATAAAGACTGTGAGCGAAATAAAGGCTGTTATGATACATTCATACTAATAGACTAAACGTTTAAATAGCTGCTATGTCACAAAACAATGGGACAATATTATTTGATCCNAACGACGCCGTTTGTAAAATGCGGAATCATACAATTTGCCTGCGACATAGATATGTGATAAAACGTGATTGGGGTTTCAAAGTTAAATAATTTCTTAAATTAATGTAAATTGTGTTTAAATTAAAAGATAAATAATGACTTTTGACATTTCGTTGGTCAAATGAAAATGATTAATGACAGTTTGCTACAACATAAATAGCACCATATAAGGTATCTACTACTTTAATAGAATCGTGAAAGAGCCAGTGAATGTGATCCGCAGCTTGCATTGTGTCCCGTTTCGTCCGGAGATGATCCGGACATAATGAGCCGGCCCGGACGGTAATCCGCGATTAATAGTGCCCGGTTACAGCCCTTAAAAACGTATTTCTATTGAATAGTGGTACTTACTAGTAAGTTATGCACATTGATTGAGTTGTTTGGACTTACCTGAAACAAAATAAAGTATTANACTGTCGCGTTGTCCAGCAAACAGGTAGGTGCTCAGCATTCACAAGGCAGGTGAACGCCTCTTCCCTCTGTGGTGAACGCGGCGTGGCGTGTCAAACCCAGAACACGGAGCACGGAGCAAGCAACACGGAACAAATTGTGCGTCAACTTCTAGGTGTGAGTTCGGGCACGGGGTGATGCGGTTCCAAAATGAAGTTGGAACTCGTTACTCGACCCTTGGTCGGGAGTTCAGGTCTGAGGTGTAAAAGTAGTCCTTGTCCGTTGCAGCAATTAAGCAGTACAGTTGTAGACAAATTGGACGAAAATCGGGGTCACCAATAAAGGGTACGTGGCTTATGGAAACTCACGTAGTCACTTTTTGAATAAAATATAATATATATCGTAAAATCTCCTATTTTACTACCTGACGTTCTCCTGACATCAACAACCTGGTTACCATCGCAACCGCCGTAGCCTATACCCGGCGCAAAGAGTTTTGCTTACCGCTACAATCTGCTTTAAAACCTTTTTAATTTAAAAGTTGAATTGTTATTTTCTGAGAATCGTAATTTTACGATTCAGAGAACTCTGATATTAAAAGCATGTCTTCACCCTTGCCCATAATTCTCGTCTACCTAATATAATCTGCGAAGACTCAGCGTCAAAAAAGGTCAGGATCGATATAATAGATTACCTTTATTTGATGCCGGGACTATCCTATCAATCTTTGGGGTCAAAATTTTGGATCACATAATAAATCTGCTTCCAATATTACTGACAATTATCTTTATACCAATAGTTATTTAAATCTATAGCGTAAGAAGCGTGCCTGCGGCGCCGCCAAGTACTTGAAGTTGAAATCCTTTCGATTTCTCTTCATAAATCTTTTGGAAAGATTCAGTGACCATAAAGTTAGATTTGAGGCAATAAATTAGACTTATTCCGCTGCAGTTTGCACAGCAGCTGCAGGTGGAATTAGAAAAATATATTATTTTTACAAAAAATATAATATCTTCCTTCATCAGCAATTACAAAATTAAATAGTGATGCAATCTTTAAAAGTGGCATCAAATGTATTAAGAAGTTATTTAATTTTTAGCGTTAAGAGTCGCATCTCAAACTAATTTGAAAATTATAAATAACTTGAAAAAATCGAACTGCCTAAGGCGGGAATTGAACCCACGACCTTCCGCTTGCCGGGCGACTGCTCTTCCAACTGAGCTACTTAGACACTGGATGAACCCGTCGAAATTTTCAAGTGTAATACGCTGTTACGGCCAGCGTTTAAGATGCGACTCTTAGGCCTCAGCCTCGAACTTAGCGGGCAGCGGGGCGGCGGCGGCGGCGGCGCGGGAGCGGCAGGATCTTATGCGTAAAATCAAATAGACCGGTTCTCGAAAACAGCGGCGCGGCAGCGGGGCGGCAGCGGGGCGGCAGCGGGCAACGAGCGGGCAGCGGCGAGGGAGCGGGCAACGAGCGGGCAGCGCACTCCTTCTTTTGCCCACAATAAATCGAGCGTTAGGAATAAATTTGAATCGAAATAAAATTGTCGCCGTTGTTCAGACATTTCGTTTGCGAATAAAAACAAATATCTCGACAACACAACCCCGAACACAACACTTCGCCGCTAAAGCGCCGCGCGAGCTGCCCGCTTGTTTCGAGAACGGGTCTGCGTTGCCCGCCCCGCTCCAGCGCCGCCGCCGCTCCCGCCCCGCTGCCCGCTAAGTTCGAGGCTGAGGCCTTAACGCTAAAAATTAAATAACTATGTAAAAAGAGCTGTTTCATCTTAACTGACAGTTAAATATTTGCAACAATATTTCTGTTAGATGTAGGGTAGGTATACTCAACATTGATGAAACAAACGTGTTTGGGCTACACGACAAAGACGCACAATGGATGGTCAAGTGACAAATCCACAATAGATATGATGAAGCCAAACACTTAGTGGGATTGGCCGTTTGTCAGCCACGCACAGTGACGCTGATAGGTGGCTTGTTTTACTTTTCCTTTTCCTCACGGAAGCAGACAACTTTTTGCCAATATCACCATATTTTTGAATTATATCATAACTGTTTACAAATGACTGCTGGCTCCTGCCTCCTTACAAAGAAAATCAATTTGAGTACAGAGGTCCTAGTCATTAACATGTGCTTGTAGCTCTAGATAGCGCTAGTTTGTGGTTCATTAATTATAGAAGCCAATTTTGTCGTGTCGGGCATCAGCCTCGCAGATCATTTGGTAGGTAAAGCACCCGCGCTCTTAACAAGACATTCAGATTCTAGGCCCGACAGGGGTAAGTTGTTAATCTATGGTTAAAAGGACAAGCGCGCCCGTGCTGTTGGAGAAGTGACGTCAACAACAAGGTGACTGACCTCAGGCCCGGCACGTCGGCGACGGGCACGCCGTCCTCCGTGAGCCAGGACACGGCGGGCGGCGGCGAGCCATGCGCGGCGCAGGACACGCGCGCGCCCGTGCTGTTGGAGAAGTGACGTCAACAACAAGGTGACTGACCTCAGGCCCGGCACGTCGGCGACGGGCACGCCGTCCTCCGTGAGCCAGGACACGGCGGGCGGCGGCGAGCCATGCGCGGCGCAGGACACGCGCGCGCCCGTGCTGTTGGAGAAGTGACGTCAACAACAAGGTGACTGACCTCAGGCCCGGCACGTCGGCGACGGGCACGCCGTCCTCCGTGAGCCAGGACACGGCGGGCGGCGGCGAGCCATGCGCGGCGCAGGACACGCGCGCGCCCGTGCTGTTGGAGAAGTGACGTCAACAACAAGGTGACTGACCTCAGGCCCGGCACGTCGGCGACGGGCACGCCGTCCTCCGTGAGCCAGGACACGGCGGGCGGCGGCGAGCCATGCGCGGCGCAGGACACGCGCGCGCCCGTGCTGTTGGAGAAGTGACGTCAACAACAAGGTGACTGACCTCAGGCCCGGCACGTCGGCGACGGGCACGCCGTCCTCCGTGAGCCAGGACACGGCGGGCGGCGGCGAGCCATGCGCGGCGCAGGACACGCGCGCGCCCGTGCTGTTGGAGAAGTGACGTCAACAACAAGGTGACTGACCTCAGGCCCGGCACGTCGGCGACGGGCACGCCGTCCTCCGTGAGCCAGGACACGGCGGGCGGCGGCGAGCCATGCGCGGCGCAGGACACGCGCGCGCCCGTGCTGTTGGAGAAGTGACGTCAACAACAAGGTGACTGACCTCAGGCCCGGCACGTCGGCGACGGGCACGCCGTCCTCCGTGAGCCAGGACACGGCGGGCGGCGGCGAGCCATGCGCGGCGCAGGACACGCGCGCGCCCGTGCTGTTGGAGAAGTGACGTCAACAACAAGGTGACTGACCTCAGGCCCGGCACGTCGGCGACGGGCACGCCGTCCTCCGTGAGCCAGGACACGGCGGGCGGTGGCGAGCCGTGCGCGGCGCAGGACACGCGCGCGCCCGTGCTGTTTGAGAAGGCCAGCCGCGCCGGCGGCTCCAGCAGGAACAGCAGCTGGCCGGCCGCGGGCGCTGGGGGCAATGACATTCGTTAGTACAAATGTATTTCGTGGGACAGAAAAGACATGGAACTGATTACGCACTAGGACATTCTAACTCTCCTTCCTATCACACTCTATTATATCTAGGTAGAGCTAGGGCTCTAGGGACTTAGTATCTTAACTTAGAGAAAAGGGACTCTATGCTCACTAGGGAATTAGTTTTCGTCCTGCCCTCATACCTCGGACACGTGAGCGGTATGTTACAACCACTCGCCCGTTACAGATCAATCGCATTAAGCAAATGTTTATTCCATCCGTGGATTTTAATGGATGTTAACTTAGGTAAATGACATAATGTTGAATTTATTAGCGACGTTTATTACACACTCCGCTGAAAAGTTCTAAAATTACTTTTAATTACCAACCTACTGGTTTAGCGTTCAAACAATTAACTAACAAGCGATAACAATTACGTACGGAGCAAAATTGACAAATAACATTGCCTACTTGTTCCATCAAAAGAAACCCCGAAACTCGGCAAAAGCAATTATTCGCGTCACTCTTAATTTATAAACTGTACCCGAATTATAAAATCATGTGTTTCATTTACGTTAATGTTGACTTAAAATCGTGCCTTGAACTCCTAAACACTTCTTCGTCTCGTAAAATAATATAATTTATTATTTAATCATATTATTACGAGGCACGGGTCAGCATTATAAGACGAAGTCGTAACTTAGCATCAAAACACTCCAGCACACGAAATTTAAGTTACTTAAAAATCTATAAGCGTCTGCAAAAAACACCAATTTGCTGCCAAATAATGACAATGGTACAATGAAGTTAGGTACAACAGTAGGCTTTCTCATCTTTACTTCAAACAAATTACATCCACTGATGGGTAAAAAGGATTTTTATGAATTACCATGACAACCGGCTCTGCGCTGCTCTAAAATTAAGAGATATGGAACTTACTTGACCAGAAAATGTTTTGCTGTGAATGCTATGATCACTGACGCGGCACATAAAAGGAAACCGATCCTGAAAACAGATGAAAAAATTTCATCCTTAGAATTTAGCCTAAGAATGAAAAAATTCATTTGTAAAATTCATCAATACCATTTAAGCCAATTACTATTCCATCGAGCAAGATAGAATGATGGGTGGTGATCCCTCTGCGTTCGCCTCTATTGCTATAATACTAACGATGTGATTGTCAAGAATAGAAACGTAGGCACTCGTTTAGAGAGACAGATTCAATTCGAAGAGAGTTTTAGACGTAATTACTTAATTTTGTCATTTTCTCTGTGTTGTTCTAAAGAGATTTTGTCAAATTGCGACCGTTAATAACAGACGCTAAAGCTATTTTAACGACTACTTACGCTTTGATAAAGAATTTTCACTATTAGTATTCCAATAGGTATATTCATTTTCTTACCTAGCATATTTACTAAATCACATGTACTTACTTAGCTCAAACAAACAACACGCTACACCCGAATAATATAAATGCTTTATTACATGTCAACCAGACAGTTCTCATGAAATGTGGTAAAGTTCGGTGATTGCCAGCTCGGCTTTATTAAAATTCCGCCAGGATGTCGCCATATTAATTGCCGGCAACAGTCGCGCAACAATCCCGGGAATCCTCTTTGTCGCTTTGACGTCACTTTGACGTCGTCGTGTAGTCTCGGGAGCATAAACTTCGTTCACACGTCAAGATGTTTGGAACGCGGATTCGCGGACTGTTGATTTGGCTCATTAAGGTTGGAAACTTTATGGCGCCATTGTATTAGCTGTTATTAAGTTACATTCTTGGAGCGAGGTTGTTTTGCACACTTGGGATGTGAGTTTTATTTATTAACCTTGAATCATTTTACTCGATAGAGCAATCAGTGTCGCCCCATCGGTGCAAAGTTGTATTTTTCGCTTCTATACCTTTTCATTTGTAGCTCAGTGGTTGGAGTAGAAGCTTGGCAAGCAACAGGTTGTGAGTAAGAGTCCCGCCTCATGCAGTCTTTTTTTAATTCAAAATCATGATCTTCTTATAAAACAAAGTGTAAGTAATCGTGTAAACGTACACTAACACATACTCCTGATAAGTATTGCGGTAATGTTTACTTAGCTAATTAAGACAAACTATATTGTCACCGACAGATACATCGAGTTGTAATACCTATCGCGCATGAGGGGGAACTTAATAAAACGAAAGTAGACGTCGGGCTTAGGAGAGCTTAGGGCAGGAAGCAATCAAATTTACAGCGCCATCTTCCGGGCGATAAAAAGACCGTAGCGTGTTATATAATATGACATAATAATATTATATGCTGCCAGGTGGTTGATATTATTTTACGGGGAATTAAAACATGGATGAGTGCCAAATGAAAATATCGCATATAAAAATTACAAAAAGCTATAAACCTAATCAAGCGGCCAGTGCTTTGATAGTCCTAACATTAAAATCTCGCGTGGCTGGTAGTGTGTTAGTACTTCAGTGATTTAATTTGGATCGTGTTCGTCAGACGCTCTTTTATTATATTCTCATATTGCAGGTAGAATTAGCTTATTTGTACCCTCTACCTTTTATTCGACTTAATTGCAATTAAAGCTGTAAAATGTAATGTTTAAAAAAGTGTATAAAATCTCATCATAAAAGTCGTACACTTGAAATGTATTTTCTATAGAAATAAAGTAGGTACAATATACATCATAACCTTGCACTAATGAGATTTAGATCGGTATAGGTTCCAATGAGCCCACACACAGGCTGCATAAAACTTGCAAGCGCCCGTACACGAATAAGTAACGCGCTTGATATTTGCGAAACTTCATTAATAATGGGGTAATCCCCGTCGAAACCGTTTAACCCTTTTTGACCCTAAACAAGGTTGTAACTTTAAACAATCCGCCCTTGGCGCTTGGCGTAAGGGGGGAGATCGAACACTTTTTTTAGCTAATAATCTATTGTTAAGCCCCGCAATCTGTAGCTGATTTTTTTTTAATAAGACAAAAGTGTTTGCTACTTTTAGCTTTTAATAGCTACGCCAATTTTGATAACTTTGAAATACAAATCAAGGTGACAGTTTCGACTGCTGATTCGAGAGAAGGCTTGATAACTTTAGCTTCTGGAGGGATATCGAAAAATCACTGATAATAAAATATTTAAACAAAGCCATGTTTGAAATAACTACGAGTACAACGCTGTTTCTATTTCCAATTCGTATTTTATCTTCCTGTCTCAAATAGTGTTTCGATTCAAAACACAGAGACATTTAAGATCAAAGCAAATTCCTAAAGTGAATCCTGTCACTTGTACCAATTCCAGACCGTCTTTGATATGCCAATAAGCATGCGTGACACGCTTCTAAGAGACGCAAATTGAAATTTACCAACGGCCGTACCTTCTGAGGGTCATACCGCCTTCACCCAGCAACTTCGCAATAGACGCCGAAATTGAATTAACTCGATTCATGGACGAGTATGCACGGAATATGCCGAGAACAGCTACCTACTTTGCCAGTAATGGATAGCTGGGTTAACTTTGCATCGAGTTTGTAGTTAATATTGGGGGTAACTTCATAATAGATGACGGTATTTCATACTGGCGAGATTGTACAATTTAATTTAATGGCTTACCTTATTATAAAGGATAGCGGTAATTTGGTCATGACTAATAGCTCAGTTTATAAATATTGAAATTCTTCACGAGTTCGGGATTTACATGAATTTTAGGTCGTTTAAAAATGTCATAGTCAAAATACGACAGTTTAATCCAAATAATAGCTATAAATTCCTGATCTGATGACGATATGAAAATATACAGAATACAAAAAAGTTTATTTGTTTATTATCCTTGTCAATCAGCATAAAATATAACAAGTCATCCACAATTTTATGGTTATTTGGGCTATGTCTAATAAAACCTTATCTCTAAATATTAAGTTCTTGTGAGCAATATTTATGCAATAAAACAGTAAAAGATTTGCGTTCACAGCGCTGCAGCGAGCGTCCATTTGTAGTATCAGACCGTTGCTTTTGTCAGCTTAAACTCTGACCAAAGAAAGAAATCGGGGATTCCCAAAAGCTTAAAAGGAAAGCGATAATTCCTACGTCCGAGCTTTTTTCGCTGTCGTCTCGCCTCTCATTAAGGATTCCTTAAGTGCTTTTAAGCTGCGAAGCTTGTCACTGCTCATGACTGAAGCTTTCAGTTTTCACTTAAGCTTTACTTAAATGTGTCGGCTAAGTTGATGCCCGCGGCACTGGTCTCGTTTTCAAAAGATGACGAGAATCTTTAAAATTTCTTGTGGCTAGCTTCAAAATGAGTAAATAAAATTTTTCGTAAAGATTGATGTTGATTAAAACAGAAACTCTATAGAGACAAGCTTTATTTATTCTGCAAAAGTAGAGATTCTCGTAAGTCAGTCGAAGCAAGTGTGTTAAATCATGCGTGGTACAGATAAAAATTGTTAAAGTAAAATCTTACATAAAAAGACTTCTTTCTTAACTAGTTAACTAATTGGCATTCATTTTAATTACTTATAATATTTTAGCAAATTAACATGACTAGTTTTCAACTCAAACGCGTGGTCTAAACTTTTTGGTCAGAAGTATTTGTCAATCTGTTATTTTCGTCCTGTGCACATAGTCCGTGGATTACCGCTTTATTAAGAGCTTAAAGCACCGCGACCGCTGCAACTAGCGGCCGGGCGGCGCAGGACGGACGCGGACGAGGCTTCTCCTCCTCCTTTTAACTTCCGATTAAGTTGTGGGCTTTTGAGGGCTAGTTGTTCCGTTCGCGGCTTAGCTCTATAGAAATTTTAATTAAGTGGTGAAAAATTGTATTAAAGTAAGGATGATAAATAAACTAGAACAGAAATATCTCTTAAACTAATAAGTGTTTCATTAACTCTAAAAGTTTTATCGCGTTTTGTGCTAAGTTCACTGTAGTTTTTGCTTAGTCACCTAAAGCTTTTGCTTTCAGAATCATAGATGGCGCTCCTCGTTTATATGGTTATTTCAATAATGTGAGCGTTTGGAAAAATTGAACGTCTCACGTTCTTCGCTCGTAAAAGACGTTACGCCGCTGTTGGGGCATAAAACGGATATATGTTTAAACGTTTAGCAGTAAAGTGCTGGCATGTTCATTAATTTAGTTTGTACACATCCGAACGTGAAAATATATGAGGTGGGCGGCGTAGGTCGCGCAAAATGAACACTTGCCCCGTTTATGCTGGCATTTTATACGGTTTTTACCGCTCCAATTGAAATATCTCGAACATAATCCACTTTATTCTTGGGACATGGCAAATATAAATAGCGTTAGCACATATTTTACGATGGACTTTTATTTCATACATATTAAATTGACTTACACGCGCGCCAGTTCAAAGAAAAAAAGGTTGAATGAATATAATACATTTTACAGCTATTATGTAATAATTACCATCAAGTCCGCTTTTCCATCAAGGCTTTGTTAATCGAGTAGCGAGGGATGTGTGTCATACACCAAATCAATCACTCCATACCTTAGCGCATCTCTAGTGGAATCGGCTTAGCGACCTAATGGTAAAAATAAATTACGCTGGCGTACGTCAGCTGTTTTGACCAATCGTATCGCAGAATCAGAAGCGCGTCTGGATTGGAGACGTTAAAAATTACCGTAATCGGGGCTGAGGTTTTGATGATGACAAGCGACGCTCCTTGCAAAGGATGCGCCGCGAGGAGTGCATGTTCGTTGGGGCTCGACCAAGAAATTATCAGTTGGTGAATGTTTTATTTGTTTCATAAAAATAAAGGACACGAGAAGCCAGAACTGTATCAAGACGTTTTGATTCGGTTATTATGTTATTTTTATTTAATACTCAACATCGCAGCTATTAATTCTAGTAATTCAGACAAATCCCCGAAGACCTCTCTAGCCAGCTGCTCAGGCCGGGTTTACGACACACGTTATTATCCGGAATAACCCGCGCGTTATGGCCCGCGCGGGACGCACGGCGCTTGTAATTTTTATTATGTCAAGAATGCGTGACGAAAATGTCCATCAACTTTTTTGTTCCTCGCTGTATCGAACATCGCATTCTTCTTGAGATTTCTTCCCCCACAGACACAAAGGCTGCTGCGTTTGAACTAATTCTGAGCTATTAGATGACAAATACGCACCGCGAACCAAAGTATTCATTTCTGTAAATGTAGGCTCTATAATTAACAGCGTGGCAGCGTTGTGTATTCATATAGTATCTAATTGAAGCTATTATTACTTTGTAATTATACGTACTTACTATAATATAAATGCAAACTAAACACTCGTATTGATGAATTTTAAAATACAAACAAACCTTGGTAGAGATGTTACAGGAAATGTATGAAATCTGAACGAAATACGTCACCGACACTACGAGAGATTAATTGATTGAAAGGCTTTGTGGTGTAAAATAAAATTATATTGTAAAATAAAATCAAATTACATGTTTAGTTCGAAGTAGAAAAGTCAAGAGAAGAGAAAAAAGTGACAATCGATAAAAAAAACACATAAAAGTAAAAAGAAGTTTCTCGCCGGCCAGGCGCGCGGCCAAGGAGTTTGGTCGCACATAAGCGACCTTTACAATTTTACTAGGCCGTTATATTAGACAGACCTGTACATTCCGCCCGCCAAAGGACATTATAGCAGAATGTCCTTTAGTTATTTTAGAAAACAAGAAACAACAAAAATTTCTTCCTTAGAGGTAACACAACATTAAACTATACATTATAAAGTTAAAAGAAATGTCCTTGCCTACAGCGAGGCTACCGTAATTTTCCTACCATTACTTCAAAGCCATCCCGACTCGTAGGACCATGAACGAAATTTACGTCACCGACACTACGAGAGATTATTTGATTGAAAGGCTTTGTGGTGTAAAATAAAATTATATTGTAAAAATAAAATCAAGTTACATGTTTAGTTGGAAGTAGAAAAATCAAGAGAAGAGAAAAAAGTGACAATCGATAAAAAAAAACACATAAAAGTAAAAAGAAGTTTCTCGCCGGCCAGGCGCGCGGCCAAGGAGTTTGGTCGCACATAAGCGAACTTTACAATTTTACTAGGCCGTTATATTAGACAGACCTGTACAAAATCCGTCATTGTATACAATTCCTAGGAATTGTGTATAAGTCCTAAAATGACCCGGAAATGTGTGATGTAAATTATATTAGACACATTTTCTAGGAAAATTACACATTTCCTAAACAGCAATCGGAAATGTAATTAAGATATTTTTTTTTACACAAAATTATTTTTATTACGCCACTTTTCGTTCTCCGAAACTGAAATGGCGCTACCGCGCCGCGGCAGTTGTGTATGTGTAAGGTCGCAAGTCTAACCTATCCTAACCGAGACTTTGTTATCCAGCTACAGGAGTACTAAAACCTTCATGTCAATAATAGTTTAATAAAAGAGATGTTAAAATTAGGGATTTCCAATACTTCAGCGTAATATGCGTGATGCCGAAAGAAAGGTATAATAGTGCGAAAACAACTGTCAGGCTAAACAATAATAATTGTGAGTTAAAAGTACCTATCGGCCAATGTGGTTTGGCTAAATGAAATTTTAGGCGTACCGAGGGACACCCGATCACGCGACCGCGCTTGTGCCGCTTAGTTTTATACATTTCCTAATACAATATTGGAATTCTATAAAATTCCTAGGAAAAGTATACATTTCCTAGGATATGTGCGTATTAAAAAATCTCTGAAGCAATATTTTATACATTTCCTAAATAGCTTCGGAATTGTATACATTTCCTAGGAATAGTATACAATTCCTAGAATTCATACATTTCCTGTAACAGAGACACAATCTCGCCAGAGGCAGAAGTCAGGTTCAAACAAACTCTGTACAACCGGAAGTTTACTCGGCTAATATTTAATACACGTGCTCTCACGTAACAATTTCATTAGAATTGTCTCTTAAAATAATTGTAACAGCCCATCATTAATGTGATTGTACAGGCATAGCAACCGCACGCGCGGCCCGGCTTATCCCAGGCCGGCGGGCGACGTTGATCTGTATTTATGCGACCGCAGCGCCACGTCTCATACACCTCTGTAATTAGCAGCAACATGAGAATCAAATGAATGGGCATGGATAATGGACATGAGATAGACCTCGAGGGAAAGGAAGCTGTACATTGTGGTGCTAGAGAATCTTACGGAAAGGACCGTACATTCTATTCTCTTGTATGTAGGAACTGTGGTTAGATTGTTACTATTGTCAAAGTCAAAGTCAAAATTTCTTTATTTGTATAGCCTATTAAAAATAGTGCTTACAAATCGTCAATATTTTGCTCTTAAGGAGCCTCTACACGTCTCATAATTTTTGTGATACTTTTGGATCAGTCATTGTTTCGGATTCATTTTCTAAATCTATACTAAATTTTTTACCAAACAGGGCTGACTTTTTGTTTGAAACGTACAAACGAAACGTCTAGAACGCAAATTCTGGAAAATTTCAAATGTTTAGGTTTACTCATGTTTTTTGCAAACAATGTCAGCAGACGTGGCCAAATAAGAGGCAAAACTATTCCCTTTGTCACAAAAGCCGCATACACAATTACAAAATTTATCTCCGCATACAAAGACATTCCCTGGACGACGCGACGCAACAAACAAAGCGGCGTATATTTCAGGTGGCGCGATTACACTCAAATTTAATTACGCGGCCACCAGGGCGGCGCCACCGTCGCACCGGACGTCCGGCTGGCGGACGACAAACGGTTTGAAGAGAGCTGAAGCTGAAGGTGGGCTGTCATTTGATGGAGCATTTTTTACGAAAAACTGATTATGAGGCAAATGAACTTTGATGAAAAAGATTTGCAAGTAGGTACGTACCAATTGCCCAACCATGTGAGATAGTAATACTCGTACTTACGAAACAAAGAACTAAAAACTTATTTTTAATCACACGTGAGTGGTTAAATGACGAATTAGAAGAAAAATTAAAGGAGGTGACAAAAGCACCGTCTCAATTTCAATGCATGGCGCCGCCCGCATACAAATGACCGAATCAACCCAGCACACTCGTATTATGTGTTGGTAATTTATGGAAATAATACTGTATTCAATTTGCCGCTGATTGTCCTTAATATTCTGTTTTGCGGTTACTGTACCAATTGAAATGCAAATTGTTAAATAGGGGTAGTTTTAGTCATAAATATCAGAATATTCGAAGGTGGCACGGTAAGCAGGACTGGTTTATATGTTCTGAAAGAGGCTTACCCGCTTAAGTTACGAAATTCAGAAACTACACGGTCAACTACAGGCGTTAACTAACTTAGCAATGTTTTGTAACCCTAACTGAATAGCAACTCTTTGACAATTTTTTTCTATTACACTGACAATCCAAATATTTTACTATTTACTGATTTAAATGTTTTTCTCTACATAAAGTCCTCAATTTGGCGGCAATGATTCAGTCACAGCTTTCATAAAGTTAACCATGTAATCGCACGTGCGTTTCACCGGATTAATCTGTTTTAATAATTTAAATGGATTAACCTTTTTAAATTATGATGATATGATTAGCCGTGTGGTGACGGCAGAGTAGAATACATTTGTCACCAACCCCTACTCTTCCCGCGGGTGTCGTAAGAGGCGACTTAGGGACTACACATCAAACAGAGAATGGGCAGCAGCGCTCTCTGAAAAACATCAATCTTTTAAACTGCGATCTCCAACCCGCCTGCCAAGCGTGGAGATTATGGCAAAACCCTCCACTATAGTGGAGGAGGCTCATAGTCCAGCAGTGGACTGTAAAGAGCTGTTGATGAACCTTTTTAAAAATACCTATATCTTATCAATGGTGCAGGTTCCGAAAAGTTTATTTTACTCATACGAGAATTTCACATTTAAAAGCGCCTGCAGCGTAAAAGGACTAAATTTAATGCATTCCAATAAGCAAATTGTAACTTTCTCCATAGAGGTAACAAACGTCACAGCATAATAATTGTGACAATCCGTCGTCGAACGTCCAATTGCCCACAGAAGGAATATCAAACAGGTTTATTTATTTATTTAAGTAACATTTATGAGCTGGCAATTTATGAAAGCGCGAAGTATCTTCAAGCATAATTCATTCATTCAAGTCAAATTGTGTAATGAATTGACTACTATAGGTATTGTTAATATTGTTATAACTATCAAGTGTCCATATACCTAATCGGCTGTTCTTTTCACGCTAGAATTTTCTCTGCTTCCTGAATATTTAATATCGCGATACCGATAACTGTTTTACCGCTGTAGCGGCGGTAAACAGCTTGCGAGAGCCAATTTGTGCCACACGGCCAAACTCGCTCGACATAAAAATAAATGTTATGTGCATGAACTTGAAATATTTAAAATAACACGGACACCTTCCATACTCGTAGGTATCGGTGACTTAGGATATAAATTCTCTTAAACAGACTTGAAATGTTGCAATAAAGTAGGTTCCACTTTCTTTTTTAGTGTGTGGTTTTTATAATGCAAGGAGTTTTGTGGATAAAGTAAAGTTTCATAAACCAGGCTCTTTTAGCTGTTTTCTGACATTTATATTTTCATACGAGACGGATGACATACAAAATCATAGACAAGGCGATTAAAAAGAGTTGTTTTAGGCAAGCTAATGACGCCGGTGTTGGGTCTTGAACCTAAACCGGAACCTTTTCTTTTATCTGACAACTGCCACAAGTTAAATTAAGTATTTAATCCAAAATTGTGTGCTAGCGTTATACTATGCAATTGAAAAGTACCTTATGTCGTCGTTAAAATAATATTTTACTCATTAAAGCTATGCAGCTTAGTGCTCACATTGTCAAAAAGCATTTCTCTGTATATTAATTTCGTTTTACATTATATCAGCTGCGTGAAGAAGGTATTATATTATTCTGAAACCTACATTAAATTTTGCGGTCTTTACTACTTTTGATGTAGTTATATACAGAATGTTCGTAAAGCAGAGTACATCGCGATTGTTTCCGAGTCTGCATATATTGCGACGAGTAATGCCGGCAAGAGAACGTCTGCATTAAAAGCGGGACGAATTGTTTTGGACGACAGCGCCTAGACGAATGTTGTGCTTTTGTTAAATTCAACAATAGACTTCTCAAATTACTGCGGTGTACACAAGTAAATGAAAATCATACCTACGTCTAACTAAAAACCTTCTAAATTAACAATATTTGGTGCCTCACAGAAACAAATACTTGTGAAGTATGACATTGAATTAACTACGCTATGGATCTCCTAAAATAATGTGTGAACTCCGCTGATATATCGTAACCGCGACTCAATAACGCACAGTGCCATCTATCGTCGTAGCAACGTAATAAGTTTCCCGCTTGCAGCACTGGCCAACAAACTGGTCGGGGCAAAGTCAACAGCGTTAGCAAAAGTGGATGTAGAGTGAGTTAGTGAGTCAGGTATTAGCATTGCAAACGCCGCCGCAGCGTGTGCCATGGAAATCCATTTGCGATGCGGTATGTTATTGTATTTGGTACATCAAGTGTTAAATTAAATGTATCAAATAGAAGCAGTGAACCCCGCTTTTTCCTCTTCCCTTGCACATCGATTTTTTTTAATTAATCTACTGCAATATATTCTGTGTGCCCTGCCCAGGGCACATAGTACGCAGAACTGACGGCCGTCGATGATGGGGCAGCAAGGTTCTGGAATGGAGGCCACGTACCGGAAAACGCAGCGTGGGACGTCCACCCACAAGATGGACCGACGACCTGATAAAGGTAGCAGGAAGGCGCTGGATGCAGGCCGCTACCAACCGTGCGATGTGGAAGTCATTGGGGGAGGTCTATTTTCAGCAGTGGACGTCCTGTGGCTGAAATGATGATGATGATGATGAAAATATTCTAACTGTATTTCTTTTATTGCAAATCCAATTACAGTGTATAAGAATAAGAAGAGTCTCACAAGACTAATAAATAAGGGAGAGTCCGCTAATTTGGACCAGTTTTTTTCAATCCCATTTTACACATAGTTTTCTTTTGTTTTTGCTAATGTCCATGGTATATAATAAAAGATACATTATTCAACTTACTATTTCATAAGCATTAATTAACATGATTGTTGTATATTTAGCACAAATCAACAAAGTACGAGTTCAGAGCTTCGGTCCAATTTAGCCAACCGGTTCGATAATTTGTACCACAGGGTTACTAAATTGGATGTCAATAAATTTCAAGCCTATAAAAAAACTATGGCAAAATATTATACGATACATTCTTAACAAATTAGGAAACGAAAAGGAACAGTAGTTAATAACATAGACAATCGATATTATTTTACACGTTATCACGATTTTGAGTACAAGTTTTGTAATTCCAATTATCGTAACACACACTTGTACCTAATCTACTTTGCCAGTCTTTTGCTTTCATTTATTGTTAGTCAAACATAACTACGCTATTATAACTTCAAAATATGATTTACTAAAAAAAATTTCAAAATCCTTTGGTAAAGTTCCATACAACTTGATGTGGTACAATTTAGCCGACTAGGTGATAGTGCTTTTAAAAAATCGGTAAAAAATATAGCTTATAAATACCGAAAAATGTTTCAAATAATTGTAATCCACACTAATTTATGCTTCTGAATAATATATTAGAAACACCCTGTGATTAAATTTATAAAATTACAAACTAAACATGTATTGTCAAAAGTTACTTGAAAACAATGAAAAAATACTTTTCAAAATAAAACACACGTGTTTGTTGTCACGGCAAAAACCACATGGCCGATATTAATTGATTTTAGTTGTGTATCGCTGAGTGTTGCAATTACAGACATTCAATTAATACTTTACGAAATATGAGGGTGGTACAATTTACCCGGCGGTACAATATACCGAACTCTCCCCTAATACTAAGGAATGTAGTGCAACACTTGCAACAAAGTCTCGTAAAAGACGATTTACAAGAAACACTCCATGAAATACCAGCTACATTCAATTAGAAACGCTATTTAATTTAAAATAGAAACGCTTACAGCTAATAATCATTTGTTTCGATGTGAAGTCTTGTAGGAACGTTTTGTCTTCCACGGCTGCAGCTGGGCCAGGGGTTCCCAAAAGTTATTATCATTAGTCCAATTTGGAAGCACTTTGTTATTGTGGAAATATTTTTTAATTTGCTTAAATACTATGTGATTATATTGGTGGTGGCGATATTGCAGGTATACTCGTACATAATATTGCGAATTGCGAATACGTACGAGTATTCGAAAATGTACGTGTATCTAGCAAGCAAATTACTCAAGCTAAGCATTCAATTTATCAGTACTAATTAACTATATTATCTAATCAACAGATTAGAGATAGCATATAAAACTATTGTCCATGCATTTGCATATCATAGTTTACTTCGTAGTATTAAAATTAATTAGCTGCTCCTGTGACTTTGTACGTGTGATCGTATTCGATCAAATCTTCTCACTTACTCATGTCAGCTAAATTCACATTCATGAACTTCGCCAACGTTCGCGTTATATAGAACGCGTCAAGTTTAAACTAATAGTTTTTTTCTGAAATTATCAAATTTTTCATATTTTATCAATGCAATTGAAAAATATTTGGATACTTGAGGGTCCGAAATTTCTAGTTTGGGAACCATCAATAACTACGCCAATAAACGCGATCGCTCTCTACAACGGAGATTGAACACTTTAGAGGAACTAAACGGTTTTCTGCTGGGAGTTTGAAGAATCTCCTTCGTAAAATGTGAAATATTATTATGATGAACAAGTTTGAAATGAATTACAGGCGGGCGATTTGGTTAACAATAGCTGTTGTTTAAATGCCTCGTCTTTCGTGAAATGTGTTTGGAATTACGTCTATTGGTTTCATGATGAGAATGCAGCATTATTTAGTGGGAGAGATGCAAATATCTGGTAGTTATGAACGGCCGGCATCCGCGGACGCTGGCGTCGTTTCCCTGCGGAAGCGAGAGATTTACTCGTTTGTCTGACTTTGTTTTGGTTTATTTTTGACATAATAATTATTCATCCCCTAAAATGTTGGTTTGAAATTATTTTATTGTACCACGATCCAATCAAACGTAATTTATTATGTACTTTCGGACGACTATGTAAACGTAAACAAGAGGTAGATCTGATTTTACGAATAGTTTACCATTCATAAAATAGAAACAGGTAGAAATAGCCATTTTGTTAGTGTTAAAGTCTATTTTCAATATACAAATGTAAGGTCAAATCGAAGAAGGGTGACCGTTGCAAAGTATTTCAATGATAATATAATTGTCAGACCACATTTTCGAAGCCGACGACACTACCATGAATTCGTAAAGGCCTTCCCTTGCAATAAAACAATTGTTTTACGTTTCGTCCCGAACTGCGAACGAGAGAGAGACAAAATGAATTATTTAAAACGCGGTGCAAGATTGATGCGGGTCGAGCGCTGACTTGATGGCGGCGACGTAAATTTGCCTTGTCGAAGGAAACGGACTCAAAACGGCCGGGATGTTGCGGGAGACCGTGAAAAATCATGTATGAGGTCGCAAATTGTGGGTCACCTTTGAATAGATAATACAGCAGTATTATGTATAGCCTGTTTAGTGACGTTAAGGTATACTTTACTGGAAAACTTATTTAATGACAATGCTTAGCTGAATACAAACACTATTAAGGCAGGGTTGCACCACTTTACTTTAACTTTGACAAACGTCAAAAATCTGTCAAACTCCATACAAAAAACATCGGTTATCGTTATAGTTACAGTCAAAGTTAGGTGGTGCAACTCAGCTTAACTTACTTAATTTCGGAAAAAAACGTGCTACTTAACACTGTTGTCTACTTGTAAAAATGCTCTTGTCTGTGTATGTATGCATGAGTCGATATGGATCATAAGGAATTTAATGTTTGAAATCCTAACTCAGTAAAACTTTTCAAACAAAATACATTTAAGATAAGTATTAAAAATTAGAAATCATAACCGCCTAAAATGATAGTTGGCCAAGTCTTAATGAATCAAGTGAAACGGTAGAATTAATTTTGAAAATGTTACTGCTTTGAGTGCAACTAAACTCATTAGTTTCATTGTTCGCGGCAAGTTAATTAAAAGTTTACAGTTCGGAAGCCCGGAGTTGCCCGCGCTTATTTATCGTAGCAAAATAAGTAAGCTCGAACAAACTTGGACATGTTTGTATCCCTCTCTGATGTCATTCGATAGAGCGGGAGAAAATTTATAGTGCAGATCCTTGTGACTCAAGCCTTGTGTATGCAAACAAACTGAATTGAGTTTCAGAGTCAACGCCTTCGGGAATTGCATTTTTGAAGGTTCTCGTAGATTGCATATTGCGCACACTTGACGCTACGGTATTTTATGTTACTTGTTAATTTGTCAAAGAATATTACAACAGTAAACAAATTAAGCAAATACGTCGTTTTTTAAATTACAAAAAACGTATATAAAATGGTTGATACTTTGTATACAGAGTTTTCCGCTTGTAAGATCTGTTATTACACAGGCTTTTACGTATAATGATGACAACAAGTCTCACTTTCTGGTTAACGCAACCAAAATTTGCAACAACAAAAAAGTAAATCCATAAATAATGAGCGAATACACACAAACACGAAATGAGTTTATTTTAACATCGTAGCGTCTCGTAGCATCTCCTAGCCCGCGCCCGTAGTCATAATTGCTACGGCGTAATATTTTACGAAAGCGTGACAGATGCATTTTGTAGTACACTCTTTGTGATTAAAAACAAGACAGTGTGGGTTCTTCGTGGACTCTTATGTTTCTTTTATACTCAAACAACACTGTTGAATGACACCTACTTAAATATGTATTCACTCGTACCTAATTTTACCCTTATTATGGTACTGAAAATTCGTAGCATTTTTTAAAATTCATGCTGTAAATTTGATGAATTATTTTTATACTTTTTGCCTAAAATCTGACGAGTAAAGGTGCAGCATAACTCAAAACTATTGCATGAAATCTTCAAGAAAACTCAATTAGTTAAAATAGCTCGTCTACAAACTCGGCAACATACTTTATTGTCTTTTTGTTGGGAAGTATTTGCTCAATCAATTCGCGGAGTTGGCGAAGTTTAATTAGCCAAAGTTTTAATGGAACTAATGATCCGAAGTGGACGCGCTTGTGTTCCTCACACTTTGCTTTGCTTTCAAATACAGTATACAACGCGGTACTATTATGAATAGAGTAGAAAGTACTACGAAAAACAGATTTTTGGAAAAATATGATTTCAAAACCCCTTTTATTTCTTGTTAAAATATGTTTATTTTATAAATTGTAAAAAAGTTACGAGAAGATACAATTTTAAAAACTATAAAAGAGTAATTGTGACTCGTGTGCTACATGTAACGAGGTAGAAAGGAGTACTAAAGGGGCTATTACATTAGAGGCTCTCGCTGCAGGCTGTAATATTAACAGAGTTGCACTATAACTGCGGGGCCTGTTAGGGGAGGTCCGTTATCGCTGCCACAATGTACGCCGAACGACAATGTAGTTTGATCAGATAACATGTCATTGTAGGTGTTAGATGTGTGAGAATTATTTAATATCTCTCAAATTCCCCCAGAATCAACCTAGCACAAAGTTTTTTGTGAAAGATTTTAAATCGAAACATAGATGTGCCTCAAAATAAATTATTGGTAACTCTTCACGTGCCAAAAAGTATTTAAAGTTCAGTCTAAAATGCTCAATGAACTAATTGTATAAATATTATTGTACACTACGACCCTTGTTTGTGTACTTACAAAATACACAGTTGGCAACTTGAAATATCAAACTTGTACCTATAAATAAATAAATAAATAAATAAATAAATAAACACGGTGATCGGACCTCCATCAACATTTGAACGTTTGAATTTTGGATGTACCTATGTCGGCTTATTTTAGAAAATGTCAATAACTAGTGAAATTTATTAATATTAGTGCTAAAAGTTTTGCGATGCTAACCCTGAATAAGTATTTGAATTTAATATTACTTTATTACCAAAGTCAGAGTTGATTATTCGATGAAGTCCGTAGGTCTATTGATTAACTTCTGTGCTATCCATTGTATAGTGTAGAGTTTCATGAATAAAGACGGCCTGTTTTGTACTTGTAGATGCTTGTAGGCTGAATATTGATGTCACTTGATGTTGCACGCACACCCATTTGCATGTTGACGTCGGCGTCTGACTCTATTGAGTGAGGGAGAGTGAATTTTATCGCGAAAGGATAAAACGGGAAGGATTGAAAACTTATTTCCTTATTTATTTGTCAAATTGTGTTAAGATAAAAGTTAACACATTTCTTATTCGCCTAAGCATTTGATTCTTTTTTAACTAGTGGCAATAAAAAATCCCTTTTTTTGGACTAAATAAATAAATATAAATAAATATCCTTGGTAATTTCACACTGCGCTTCTAGTCCCAAACTAAGCAAAGCTTGTACTATGGGTACTAACGGATATAAACATACTTAAAAACTTTTTTTTTGTAAATACATACATGTACATCGAAAACACCCAGTCCAATACAAACAAATATGTTCATGCGCACAAATGTTTGTACTGTGCGGGAATCGAACCCGCTACCTCCGGAATAGTAGTCCGTTTCGAACCACTACACCAAACGGCCGATGAAATAATCGGTTTTAGTCTCTATCCGGAGATGTGAACAATAAAAAATCTCAAATAATAGAACAACAATGTTTAACACCCTAGAACTAGGTATGTAGCTCTACGTAGGTTGCAGACTATTCACTTTCCGCCTATTACCTGGCTGGTCGCAGGGCGGGCGGCGCCCAATCGCCCGTGAACCGCACCGTGACGTACGAGTACACCCAACTCATTGAGGGGCTTAATGGCACTTACGAACTAATGAGCAAAAATTAACTTCAAACTTTTAAGCACACGCTAGTGGCTGCGACTCTCAATCCTAACTTCCCAACTAATATTATAAATGCGAAAGTAACTCTGTCTGTCTGTCTGTCTGTCTGTCTGTTACGCTTTCCCGCTTAAACCTCGCAACCGATTTTGATGAAATTTGGCATAGAGATAGTTTGAGTCCCGGGAAAGAACATAGGATAGTTTTTATCCCGGTTTTTGAAACAGGGACGCGCGCGATAAAGTTTTTCTGTGACAGACAAAATTCCACGCGGGCGAAGCCGCGGGCGGAAAGCTAGTCTTAAATAATTGTAACAAAAACATGGCCTTCGATACTCCTAAACTCGACTAAAAATAAATAAATCGATATTGTTTTGTGTCGACTGGGTGTAGTTCACTTTTAAAACCAGTGTCTGCTTTTTACAAATTATACAATGCTACTAAAAATCTTCAGTACAAAAAACTTAAATTATCCATTTATTTAAGCCCCAAGTGTAATAACAAAGTTTAACATAAACCTTTTTAGGGNTTACTTATTCTGTGTCCATACATTACTATAAAAACTACCAACGAAAATTAACGATAATTGTTTTGAACGAGATCTAGTAAGTAGTTTTTTTTAATATCTCGTAAATCGTAAACCGCTTCTTACCGCGTAATCTTTCATACAAATAACTTAAATTAAAAAAATAATAATTTTAATTTAATAAATCAATGGTACGGAACCCTTTGTGCGTGAGTCCGACACGCACTTGGCCGGTTTTTTGCCGTTGCCCTAATACGGCGCACGTAGAGATATATGAGATCGTTCGGTCTTTCCGCGCCATTTCAAGCTATTGTGGCCGCCGCGGCTCCTTACCCTATTTGTGAAGTTGTCAGGGAGCTAAACGACTGCCCGGCTTGCTGGCTTCATGGCCTGATAGCCCTAGATATACTTTTGTTAGGAATGTATGTCTGTACGTACTACTGCAAGTTGCGAGTGCCACTTCAACTGTGTTATTCTGGGTCAATAGTTGGAGTAACAAGTGGTGGTTGGAGTAACAACAAACTTCTTATTTATATAACGACTTTTAATCGTGTCAAGGGTTCGTGTAATTATATGATTAATTAATTAATTTATTTAATGTGTTATCAACATAAGCTACAGTAATAAACACAACAAAAATTAAACTTTAAGCGAATGTTGATAATTTATTACGAGTACCTACTTCAGATATTTCTAAAGTCTGAAACAGCATTTTATAATTTATAATATGTTTAGAGTATCTCTTACAGCAGGTTGGTTTCTTGTGTAGAGTTAAATCATAATTACGAAAGATGTGGCTTCTTCCTCTAATTAAAACGTTGTCAGGTCACTGGCTTTAACTTAGTTAAACGTTGAACGAAACGTTTTCTTTGAGGGAGATGACAGCCGTAATCTAAAACTTTTAGTCTCAATTAGATGAACAAAGTAATTTTCTAGTCAGATGTACGGTACATGCATAGGCTCGCTGGCACTAAATATTAAAACCCTGCCATTTTTTGCTACAATCAATAAACTTACTAAACGGCTATGCAGATTTTGGTTCGGCCACTCACGTAACGTGGTTTAGCGTTTCATACTAACTAATGTGTTTTCAGTGAATTTTAAAGTCACATGTTAAGCCAAATTATGTAGATAAATATCTAGTTATAACAACGTAGGTGTTTTACAAAGTAACGACTATTTTTAAATCCACATTCAGCTACGAAAACGGGTAAAAAATGCGATGATATTTTTTCAACCAGATTTCGTCAAAAATAAATCAACGAAATCCAGACTCTCCCGCCATGGCTCATCGCGAAATTAATCAGAGTACACACACGAGCCGAGCGCATCTCTAATTAAATGCTGTACGGTCGGACCTAAAAATATCGTCATCTCGCTGGCTTAGTGCGGAAACTGTCTATATACAGGGTGGATGGAGTTAGACGTAAAAAAACGACGTATTTCATGACTCGTGAGTAAAACGATATGCGAGACTAATTTGTTCTGATATGATACCTGCTAACTTGCTGGTGTGTTTAATGTCAATAAACACATCAGATTCGATTGTCACCGACATTTTTGTTACAACCGACTTATAAGAGTTCTTTTTGTTATAAAAAAATCGAGTGAGTTGTTAAAATAGCAAAACCCAGTCGCGCTTTTTTCGCATAGTACCTGTGCTGTGTTTTTCCCCACCCTGTATATTTTGAACCAGACTGTACGCGGTCTAAATTAAAAAGCGTCGCGTAGCGCCTAATGAGCTGGGCGAGTGCAGACGCTTTAATGAACGTGTGCTGTCCCGACACAATAACTTTAATTGTCTATTCGTTAGATTTTATACGCGGCCGCCCGCGGCGGTTGAACGCGGAAGTCATGGTTTGTGTGAGACCCCCTTTATACCAATCTGGTTTTTTCGATCGTTAATTTTGTTTTGGATATAATTAATGATCTACGAAGGTAGACACTAATAATTTGTGTGAGTTTGTCAAATTATAGTTGCTGATTGCACACAATTTGCAAACCTATGATGCCATTTGGCGATACTTTTATTATTCTTACATTTTGGTTCAGTTTTGTATCGACCTATTGCTTATATTATTAGGTAGGTGTATTACGAGCAGGTATATTTGATTGCTAGTAGTCATTTTTTGCGTTTCATGTGGGAGTCTCCAAACAAGTGACAGCTGTCTAGTTCGATGCTAGAGTAAAACAATGATATTGTATAGGAAATCAAATGTAGAAACTTTATTATATCTACACATTTCTGGCAATTACTTATGCTTCGTCACATCTGAATACACACTATAATATTGTTAGTTTAAGACGTCCACTGCTGGACAAACGCCTCCCCCAAGGATTTCCACAAAGACCGGTCCTGCGCCGCTCGCATCCAGGCACCTCCCGCGATAATATTGTAGCAGCTCCTAATTGTAAAATAAACAGGTAATTTGGTGCGCGAAAACAGAGCTCATTGTCACGTACGCGTCTGTAGGTCGCGGTGCTTGAATAATTTACTGGTCGTATCGCGAGATCGCGCCCTGGCAGTTGGATGCCGCGCCGTGCTGTCAAATTGTCGGAAATGTTAATTGGCGTTACAATTAGGATTGCCCTTGCTCTTGCTTTGACACATTATTGTCGCTTAGCACTTGCTTAAAATTTGTTGCCTTGATAATGGATTGCTTGCAAACAGGCAAGGTATAGTCACTTAAGATTGAAAGAGATTCTAAAATCGTTGATTTATTCTCACGTTTTACATAGAAGTGATTCTAACAAAAAACCGTAATAAGTAGTTAAAATGAGCTTAGTCGTGAAAAAAATCAAATCAAATCAAAATCATTTATTGCATAATGTAGGTACATATAGGTCACATAAAAATTATATTGTTCAGCTACATCATACCATATCGGCATGCAACAGAATCAATTTTTCGTGATTCAAGAAATTATACAAAAGAATTAAATTAAATGTCACAATAATACTCGTAATTAACAATGTCAAATTTAGTAGATAGAATTTAATATTACACTAGCTGACCCGGCGAACTTCGTACCGCCTTAGCGTAGAGATTTTCTTAATATTTTTTTCCGTAAGAACCATCCTTGGACTTCCACAAACATTTAAAAAAAAGAATTATCGAAATCGGTTCAGCCGTTCACACGTGATGCCGTGACAACGCGAAACGGGTTTTATTTTTATATATATAGATTAGTATGTCAATTTGTCACATAGATTTGATAATAACAAGGTCAAACAAACAATTTATGTAGAATAATGTCTTTAAATGGATCTATCCAGGAGGAATTCGCTATCTTTGAAAAAGTTTATGTACTTAAGTATAGCTGTAGATCAAGAATACCTTTGAAGAGGTGTTGTAACCTGTACAACGTTTGCCGTTCAGTAAATAAGCGATGTATTTAAGGTGCGCAGCCGCCGATCAGTGAGGCGCGCGTCGGAAGCGCTCCGCGAGATACCTGTGCCTCTACCATGAGTTGCCATCGAAAACTTGTATTCGTATACTACAGTCGATAGAGTTTAAACGTGGATCGATGAAGTTTGCATTAAAATCATACCATGAGTTCAATTACCGTATACTTTACTCGCCAGCGATAATTCGATGGTTTTGTGATGTCATGTTGGTGAACATGTAAACGTATCCAACTTCACACTCTATGAATGGATGAATGAAAGAACGAATGCCGCTCCTTTCTAACTATATAGAAAAGATAGAGTAGGAAATAACAAAAATGTCAAAAATAACACTGCAAAATTTAAGTGTCCTAGAACAGTGCTTAAAGCTGAATTAACATGATGATTTTAAATTTGTATTGTTTATTTCTTGTCATTGCGACTTTGACGCAGCTGTTGTCATGACAACAGATAACAAAACATGTTTTGTTGAAGGATTATTGATGAATAATTTTCCACAAAAAATTGGATTTTAACCACGATAGGAAAATGAGAACCTGCGCCTATCCGTTTAAACCGATTGTAGAATTTATGGAAAGGTAAGTTAAGTAAAAATAAACATACTATGTGGTGGAGGAATTTCGAAATTAAACGAATAATTTTGAGCTGGTTTTTTTGGAGAAATACAACCTTTCCAGCATAACTTCCACGTGCCTAGCTAAAATTCAGTAATATGAGTGCTAGATTTATATTTTCTAGATACAATAAAGTTGTTTTTCTATAGATATGGCGATCTGAGTATGCCCACTGAAGGGCCCCAAGAAAGAGCCAACAATAGTCAACGGTGGGTGGAACTAACGGACACGCGAACGTGAAATGCTGATGCCACCGGCGACACGAAAACTACTGAGAAATTGAGAAAAGTGTGTATAAATACCTACTACTTTATTCATTTTGATTGCTTTTATCTTATTTCGTCATTATTATTTGTAATGTTTATTTGTTAAGGTGTGGAGTGACTTTAAACAGCAAGAAGAAGGCAACTCGCATACACAGAGCTGCCAAGGGAACACTGGACTGGTGGCGGTCCAGGTTCTTCCCTGAAGCCAAAGGATTTAGAGCAGAGTGCTTGTAAATAACTACTTGTAAATTAAATCCATAATAAAGACCTAGGGTAACTGGATGGATATACCTACCTTATTATTGTAAAACTTAAGATATTATAATTAATTAAATACATTATATTGTTTTAATCTTTCATGGTCACTAAACATACATGGTAGCAATCTCGTCAGTAATAATAATTAAGTAAATACATATCCTACTAATATCCTACTTAATATTAAAAATGCGAAAGTTTGGATGTCTGGATGTTTGTTACTCTTTCACGCAAAAACTACTGAACGGATTTTGATGAAACTTTACAGTATTATTGTTTATAACCCAGATTAACATATAGGCTATAATTATGACGATCTGTGACAAACTAAATTTCACGCGGACGAAGCCGCGGGCAAAAGCTAGTTGAAAATAAAATGATTAATTTTTATTGACTATTTATTTCACAAAACCTAATAGATACATAATACACAGACTGATTAAAAACAAAAGTAAATTTCAACTTATGAAAATACATATTCATTGTCGGATTAGCTTTCTATCATGATCTCGTAAGGCTGCGTTTCCACCAGAGATGTGCGAGGATGCGTAGCGAAGGATGTGTTTGTAAAGAACCAATAGAATCGCTTCATTTACCTCGCCTCGGTCAGCACATCTCTGGTAGAAAAGGCTCAGGCTGTACAACACTAATGAGCATTTTCAAATCTCTGCTACACATCCTCGTACGATACATTTTCCTCGCACAGCTTTGGTGGAAACCCGCACACATTTTCACAGCACAGCTAGACATCTTCGCACGACACAATTCCCTCGCATATCTCTGGGAAACGCAGCATCCTCTCCCTCCCCCAAGGATCTCCACAATGTGCCCGCATCCAGGTTCTTCCCGCGACCTTCACCAGATCGTCTGTCCACCTAGTGGGAGGTCTGCCCACATGCTGATAACATGTTCCATCGTAATAAACTTCTTTCCGACATAATTTAATAAAGAAAACACCTAAAATGACCTAAAACCACAATTTTATTTTGCTTTTCACACGTCAATAAGCCAGTGAGTTACGTTACTATGACAGCTAAGGTATTTTTCGATGACATCTTTGAAAATTGCAACTCATGGTAAGTTATTTGTATGAAACTTAATAAAAACTTTAGTCGCTATCGTATTCATTTAGATAGGTTTTTTACCTAACGATTTGAGATGAACTCATGGTAGTGTTTTTAGTTTTGCTGTGGTTCAGCTACTAACCGCTAGAGGCGCTGTACAATTTGCCATACATTTTTTTACGCCCTCGATAGCGAGATGCTCGGTAGGTAAACTCATGGTAGAGGCACTGATACTTTGCCGCGGTCCGAGGCATACGCTGGCGGCGCACGAGTGTTTTACAAGTGTAGAGCAAGCAAGTACAAAATTCGTCGTTACATTGTCGCATTCCTATGGCCACCTTCCAGCTTCATCATCAGATGAGCACCATTTCAACTCAATCGGTAACCGGGAAGTGGAACTAAATAATAGTTTGGAAAAAAAAGACGAGCTCTCAGACACATCTGCAACTCTTCATCATCTCTAAATCTGACTAAATTTTAAACAGTTGAAAGTGTAATATTTGTTGAACTTGATGTAGCCTAGGGAATTATCACTGTCACAGGATTTTTTGCAACAAAAACACTTACGTAAGTACTATGTGTTTGTTAGGACGGTTCCCGCAGAAGTACATCTGCTTGTTCTGGCTATTGGACAACTTGTGAATTACCTACCTACATTAACATTTTTATTTCTCATGTAAGTGACTGTAAGGTTTTTAATGAAATAAATGCTCTTTAAACCTTAAAAACTTTTTATTTTAAGTCATTATGGCTTGCACCACACGCAGTCCCCGCCTCCGTCTCCCGGAACTTGCCCGCGAAGACGCCGCGATTATCGCCGCGACATCGGGCGCCGGCACTGTTCCCACTTCCCACCCTGTTACACCAGTACCGTTCTTGTAGCTTCGTTATTATGACTTCAGTCTGCACTGTTGCGTTCGCTCGAGGTGTCAGTTACTTACTTCACCGTTTGTATCCACACAGAGTTCTTGTACTTAACTCGATTGTATCAGGTGTTTTCAGGTTTTATGTCTAGCATACGATGACAAATTAATTTTGACTTATGTTACACGATCACTTAATTAAAAAAGTGAATTGTATTTAGGTAATTGCAATAAATGCAACATTTACAAATTAAAAGTAGTAAGTAGACAAAATTAAATTGAGGAGTGGATCAATTTATCTCAAGTTTACACATGACCCAAAAAAGAGACCCAGATGCATTTGTCTACACAAAAAATTCTATTACCTTCACGTTTATTATAAAGATTAGCTTTTTCTTTTCCTTGGAGCTACGGTAATGTCAGCCTTGGATTGAGATAAACGATTTTAATAAAGTTCCGAACTAATATATTCCGTCTACCTTAATATAATTACAACTATAAATTTAGGCTGAGCGTATTTAGTGCTAAGGTTGCGGATAATTTATGTAATTCAGCCTTTATTAAAGAAGGGAGGGAAATCTTGTTTACCTAAGACGTTTTAAGGTTAATGCTTTAAAGCAGTAATCAAAGTGAGATCAGTAGAACCTAATACTCGTAATGTAGCTAGAAACTAGAGCCTGAACGAGTTAGTCTAGCCTAGACACTAGTAGTAAAAAGATACACACCATCTGAGAAAATGTGAGATTGGTTATTGTTAAGAAGATGCGTGAACTGTGAACGGCGAGATACGATAATAATTTTCCCTTTCAAAATTATCTTTTTGATACTTTATGAAACTGTGTGTTGGTGTAGTTATATTAAATGGTTCTATATTGGCTCACATAAAATTCTAAATCCTATTCTTTGTCTTACTACCGATTTGTGTTCATAATAATCTCTCTTCATAATTTTGTTTTTCATACTTTTTTTATTCATACATTTTTATTACTACCATCGGAGCTCATAACAGTTAGTAATCATAATTTTTTTATCAATACTGTTACTACCAAGAACCATTTAAAATACATAATTTTTATTTTCAGATCTTTTTTCTTCATAACATTCATTGATCATATTGTTTTAATTAATAATGTTGTTATAGCCTGACCAGGAACATAAAAACCCTCGCCATGTTGCGGAAAACTAATGGTACTAATTTCTTTTAATGGCAACAGTAACTGAAAACTTCATTGACATGTCACCTTGCATGTCAGTCTATTGTTGTCAAAGTGTAAACAAACTTTATTTTAAATGTGTGCAATTGATTTTGTGAATTAAATTGCTAAAATATTTTTATAGTCGTGAAAGAAAAGTGGTTCACAATGTGTTAATGTATTTGTCGAAGAGCTGCCCTCCCTCCGCGCCTCCGGCTTTTAAATTACACTCTAGGGGTAGGGCAGACAAGACTACGTGGAGTCGGTTTTGCAGCGATTCGTTTCTGTCACGTTAGTTTTGTGGCACAAAATATTGCCTGTTTTGGACCATTTCAAATTAATTTAATGTTAAAATACGGTTTAATACGAATATAAACATCATGATTTTCAATAATATGGATAAATACACTTATGAGTAATAAATTTATGAAAACAAATATTAGGATACATCACATTTATGAATATTATAGTTATTAATTCGAATGATTATGAGTTTCGATCATTAGTACAGAAAAATATATGAAAACAAATATTAGTAAAAACTAAGTGTATGATTAGTGATATTATGAATATCAATGATTATGTTTTTAAATGTGTAGGTTTTAAATTTTTTATGAAGAATGATCATTATGGTATCAAATTGTATGAGAAATATTTTCGGACCTCCAATGATAGGAATTGAAAAGTTATGTAAGAAAATGCGCTACCATATTAAATACTGTATTTTTTAATATGACCAAGGACCGTGTCTGATTCTCTGTATTTTGTATAACTAGCGAACTTTAATGTTGCTAAATAAACCCACTGCATTCACGGTGCATTGTACCAGGACTGCAGAGTAGTGAAAAAAAGCGCTTTCTTCATTAAAACCGTTAAGGATTTCTGCTGGTTTTCCTCCGCTATAGCAAAGGCCTCGGTTCCCATTTATTAAGTTAGTGGGAACCTCCTGCAATACGCGCACACAAATCACAAAAAATGTAATAAAATTATTTCAGATCACGCGTTGAATAAATCTCTTGTGAAGATCTAACGAAAAGCTAGGTAAGTATCTATAGCAATAGGGGCATATAAGCCTACTTGCAAAATTAATTAATTTGTATGATTCAAAAAATTTAGGTCTTCTGATAATCCCTATCGGTGCGCGAAATAGTTTGACATGACTCCATATAAATATCAGTGCCAATGGAGGCCGATTTGGTTGCGCGCCAAGCGGCCAGCTGCGTGCTATCTGGATATCGTTTTACTACTATGCAGTGTTTTGGCGTGAAAAAATTCACACATATTGCTGTAAAAGGCTCTAAATATTTCTTTGTTTTTTCAGAACACTTTATAGGGCCCGTGCCCCAAAAAAATGAATTATCTAGGTAATACTTTTGTAATTATCCTGGTAATAATAATAGCATCATAGTCATTATAGCCAATGGAATTCCACTCAACAGGCGTCAGTCGTTTTCCGAAAGGAACGTACCTAAACTAAGCAAAATAAGCAAAATTTCTTGGGGCTTTCATCCAGTCGCGAAATTTGCCTACTCACAGAACAACGCGTCTTTCGACTAAAAAATAAAATTCTGTTTTTTCTAATACCTATTCCTAAAGCTATGTTCCTAATAGTTGGAGAGTGGAACAAAAGAGATGAAGGGAGAGGAACGGAACCTTACATGCGTGAGTCCAACTCGCACTTGATCGCTTTCTTGAATGCGGCTGTTTATACGGCCTCAACGTGCAATATAATTTCCAGCGGTTATCCTCCAATTGTATTAGAGTTTGTGGTAATCCGAAAGTGCCATCAATCCGCCGCAGCGCCGCATTATTCAGCAGCTCGGCACTCGATACACGCCGTCGAGTCCCGCGCGGGGTTTGAGCTGTTCTGTTTGATGCAAATTCTCAACTAAGTTCCAAGTGTGTGTGGGAGGGACTCGTATTGTCGCAACTAATGAAGGACTTTGGATTAATTAGATTTTGTTTTGAAGTTTAGACGATAGGCGAACAATTTTGTGTTTCTGTATGTATTGTAAACCTACGCGATTCATTTTGTAATAACCAGTGTTTACAGAAGTTAATTTATGATAGCTTTTCATTGTTGACTGTGTTTGAATCGTGCGATTAAAGAAGGCTAAATATTATAAAGTTTTAAAGTCTGTATTAAATAAAATTATGCTCATATTAAATATTAGCGGCCGCCCACGACTTCGTACGCGTGGACCAGGTTTTGCCCCCTTAGGGGTGGAATTTCGTAGAGTCCGTTTTTAGCGGATATCTATACCTGCCAAGCTATATTTGGGACGTGTATAAGTGCCCTGAAATGGCCTTTGTCTGTATAAAATTATGTGAATTTGAATTTGCCAAATTTCAAGTTTGTTGGTATTATGTTTCTGTTTCGTGATTAATCAGTGAATGGTATTTCGCATCAATGAAATAAATAAGCTCATCGTTAACTACTGTAGCAAAACACATACATTCAATTCCTGAATATGCGCTAACGCAGCAGAACTTAACAAATCAGCTAGTTACCTATGATGCACCTAAAATCAATGTTGACTTCAATCTGCCCTACACACACGAAGTCTCAAGAGCTGTTCGATGCAAATTCCCGCAAGCTCTCGGTGTCTCCAACTAATGGCGGGCCAGAGCGAGTAGTTTAATTACCCCGAGTTCGAGAGACCCGTCGTTAGGTGAAATATTCCTTGAATCGACCGGCACAGAGGGCGAAACTCTTTCGTGTGCTCAAAATAGAACAAGAACATAAATAAACAAAATCGCACATTGAACTAGAATACACGTGTGGTAGCACAAATTCGAGCTATAAAATATTCAGGCTTCGAGGAAAGTCAGAAATATTGTGATTCAAGAAAAGTCAAGTGGGTACATTTATAATTCAGTGTAGTTGGTGATTACTTTTAGGCTCACAGGCAATTCTCCTAAGCAGTTTTCTAGAACTTTAGATACATAACTTATAGGATAGATATTTTAACCAAAGTCTGATCATTTAGCGGCAACCAAAAGAAACATCTTTCTGTCTTTTTAGCGCTAAAATGCGAAATGAATGAAAGAACATGGCTCGGTCTCCCAGCTATTGGCGCTCAGAGACATGGACTAGCTCGGACCAACAAAGGAGAGGCGTGGCGGTAGCTCTCTGCAGCCGACGGGGACGACCGATTGATACGTCGCGTTTGAACCCGCTTAATGGCTTTACGTAATTGTTGTTCGCAGGAAAAATTACATTTGAAAGGGAATGACGTATCTGTCGCTTTAGCATGACGAAGATGATTAACCACTGCGGGTGTATTCATACAGGATTCCCATTTGTCATTGCTGTATCGTTTCAGCCAAATGACGTCCACTGCTGGACAAAGGCCTCCCCCAAGGTTTTCCACAATGAACGGTCCTGCGCTGCCCGCATCCAGGCTCTTCTCTTCATTGCTGTATGTGAACGTTATATTAATCAACTCTTTCTTTAGGGTTGATTCAAAATCAAAAATTAAAATCAAAAATATTTATTCAGTTTAGACCACAAGTGGCAGTTATGAACGTCAATAGAAAATAATAAAAAAAGAAAAGGTAGCCCTTATGGGGCACTTTACATGTATCCTTATCTTTTGGGCACTACCAACGCTTCGATATATTTATATATATTTTTAAACTGCTGATTTTATCGTCTAGAATTATGAAGAAATTATAATAAGTAAGAGATTAAGTATTAAATAAGTAAGTGATTAAGTATTAAATAAGTAAGTAATTAATAAACATTTGTGGTCTCAGAATCAATTTTATGATTATAAATCTCATGGTTATCATTTGCAGTTAATGAGTGAAATTAAGAAGTAATTTTGGTCAGATATAGCCAATAATCTTCGATTATTGAGTGCAATTATCGACATTATAAGGATTAAACTGCAGCAACGCGTTCCAGCCATTCAGAAGCCATAACTCAATGACCGACTCGGATTGGGCGGGCTGTTAACTGCAGTCTGTAGACACACTGTATAGCGTTTAATCCTGAAACTCGATTTATTAAAGTCGTCGATATTTCCGGATACAATCGCAAGCAACAGAAGACAAACGCGGAAGGGGCGTGTCGTGACAACTGGAGTCGCCGCGATACAGCAGTTCCGAAATTAGTTTTATTTCCATTTAAATTAAGTAACTTTTTTTTATGAAATCAACATTTTATCAAATATTTGAAACAATTGAAATGTGATGTCACGAAACTTAGGACCCCTCCCACCCCTTGTCACACCATGTCACACTTTGTCGACCCCCTCCCCCCCTCTTTAAGTGTGACGTACTTTATGAATGACCCCTTACAACCTTTTAAATAATAAGGATATAACAATCACATTAAAACCGATAAGTAGGGTAGAGTGGGGTAAGACGGGGTCCTTAACGTTTGATGGTAAATAAAATTGACCGTAAAGAGTTTTATTAATTTGTTTTATTCTTATAATCTTCTTCGATAATCAGTCTTCATTGTTAACGTGTAATTTTGCAGTCTAATCAACATAATAAAAGGATGATGGGCACAAATGTATGGAAAGTGGTACCCGCTCCAATAGTCATAACCAATATATATTTTAAAAGGCCTTTAGATGTAGGAAAATGTCTGCTATGTGGCCAGTTCTAATTCACGTTTTGAAAGCAGTAATTCCACTAAGTATTATAATGAAAGTATAACACAATCATCCATGTATACGAGTATGTATTATGACTACAATCTATTAATATAACTAAAAGAAGCATTGAAAAGGAAAGGATTATACCTACGATGAACTACCCAAGCTATTAGCCCTTTATTCGCTTTCATCATCATCATCATGATCATTTTAGCCATAGGACGTCCAGTTGAACATAGGCCTCCCCCAATGATTTCCACAATGGCCGGTTGGTGGCGGCCTTCATCCAGCGCCTTACCGCTACCTTTATGAGGTCGTCGGTCCATCTTGTGGGTGGACTTATTGGGTCTTGTGGGTTTATTCGCTTTAGCAACCCATCATAAAACCCTTAAGAAGTAATAAAACTTTAACCCCTTTATTAATAAAAGTTACACCCTAGTTGAACTCTGGCTTAAATTGTCATTTGGTATGGAAATGTCATTTTAATCCAAGGTTCTTCCTAGGTGTACACCCTTATCCCCATCATGCCCCACCCCTAGGGTAAGATGGGGTACCCCCGTGGGTAAGATGGGGTACCAATAAGAGGGCAAGATGGGGTATGGCAGCAAACGACTATTTACTTTTCACAATGTTCACAAGTGAACACGGTATCTGCATCTTCGTCATCTAAACCTGCACAGCTGCAGTAAGCCCATTTGCCGCATGCTGAACAAGCAACCCAGCCTTCATTTGAGTCCAAATATAGGCCCTTACAATACAAACAAGGTGTATTTTCAGTATTGCTGTCACTATTCTCGTGTAATTATCTATTCTTAGCCCTTTTTTTCTTCTTTGTTACTCTTTTCTCCTTAGGTGCAGGTTTTTTTTGAGATTTTTTAAGTTCCCTCAACTCTTTTTTTCGCTGTTTATCCTCTTCCGCTTCTTTCTTTTTCTTAATCGTTTTTTTTTAATAATTTCTCACCATTCTAGAATAAAATAAATAGTAAAATTAGACATTTCTATGTCGCTTGCCTTCATACCCCATCTTGCCCCTTAACACCTACCCCATCATGCCCCCGTATGCCAAATAAAATTTAAAAAATAACTGAATAAAGCCAGTACGCAGCAATGAGGAAAACAAGTCCTTACCTGTTAGTGTTCTTATTTTCACATTTGATAACATTTAAATCAATTACGAGGTGTTATTATTTACGGAAACTACACGCCCAGTATAATACAGAAAAATCACTAGCTATTTAGCAAAAAACAGTTTTTTCCAGAAAACAAATCAAAGGCGTAGTGTCGTTGTCCGCTCACTTCGATAACTGATTGCCGTAATGGCGGTGCGGCGTCAGGTGCTAAAACGATCTTGATTGGCTAATTCGTTCGCACTCAGGATCGGTCGCCCCGTCTTGCCCCCCACCCCGTCTTACCCCACTCTCCCCTATTCGTTATCCGGTTCATGAAAAGCTTAAGTACCTACAATATTTTATTGTTTAGTCTACCAGACTAAATAGTCAATGATAATATTGCTAAATCTCAAATGTGTACCTTTGTAGTCGTAGCCAGTTTAATTTATTCCGTGCCCTTTAAAGAACTTCAAATGAGATTGTTCACAGTACGACGGGATATTGCTAAAAGTAGGTAATTAATTTTTTGGCCAAGAAACAAAAGGTCACCAAGGATAGAGAGTCAAGGATTTTACCTAGATGTATGTTGTTTAATAATAATCATCATCATTATTTCAGCCACGGAACGTCTACTACTGAACATAGGGCTCCGCCGATTAGTTCCACATCGCCCGGTTGGTAGCGGCCTGCATCCAACGCCTTCCTGATTTTTTTATGAGGTCGTCGATCCACCTTGTGGGTGAGAGCGCTGCGTTTTCCAGTATGTGGCCAGTCTAATTATGGTAGGTTAATAAGTTAATAGGCACTTACAAGGCAGATATGTATCATCCTAGACTGTTTCTCACTTAACACCAGGTGCGATTGCGGTCAAATACCTGTCTTATCATGCATAAAAAATATATTCTAAATCAGACGTCATTATTTTGTTCACAAGATATTGATCGAACCCGAAATTGAATTAAACAGAAACAATGTTTCTGACGTAAAAACAATTTAGTCCCTAACTTACAAAGCTCGCTAAGTTTCCTAAAAAACACCGTTTACCTACACGTTTCTGGAGACAAGGGAACAATAATTGACAAACCTAAACGAATTGGGCCGACGTACGTCAATAACGCGGGTGCGCTAGATTCTCCAGGTGAGCTGGCAGACGCGGCGGGAGAGCTCATAAAATACGCGCATCTGAATTGCTAATCGTTCCAATTGGCATCGGTACGTGGAACAAAATTATTACCTTCTTTCCACATTACTCTCATATTGTAAGGTAAGGTACATTGAATGTAACGCAAAAATAATTCTTATATCTTCTGGAATGAAAACACACGTATGTGATCTCAAAACAAAGTATCTATATTCTCACACAGAATTAGATAAGCTACGACACGGTAATAATATCATACAGTATTGTAACTTCATATAAACCGACGAAACGCGAGCATTCCTTCGAATTTCAAATCTCGGTACGCGGTCGAAAGTAAAAGTTAGGGGTGTCGCGAATGTGCCGAACGGACGTCGATGGCCTAGTGTTGAAAATGACTAAGTTGATTGAATTGGACTTACCGTCTTAAACGGTCAAATTTGTCAAAAACTACCTAGTCATTAACTGTCAGAAATGGTCATTTTCAGTAAGTTTGATTTGAAATGAAAATTATATTGTATTTAAAACCAGCTTTGGCCCACGACTTCACCCGCCTGAAATTAAAGCAACAGGTCATTATGATTAGTAGATTCAAAATTATTTTAGTATATTTTTTTAAATTAAATCTACTAATCACAAAACAACACGCATTTTTATCCTATTCCATTCAAAAAGTATTTTGTTTGTCTAAATAAAAAAAAATTACAATCACAATACTAGATAGAAATTCTAAGTAGACAGATGTAATTAGAATGGGTACTGTAGGTGAGCAGCCCTATCGCATGTTGTCATACCGTGACGTACCGCGGGGCTGTTGACATTTATTTCAAAAATATGGCCGAGTTGGAATACTGTATAGATAGTATTACCGTGGCTACGAGTATGTTGAACAAAGCTAGCGACCGGAAGTTTGATTTTATCACATGGCATTTACGTGCCTGGTCCTTCGATTTTAGAAAGTAAATTGAACCTAACGACACGAAAGCGCTTGAACTGCTTGTTGTCTATTAAAAACCTCAAAATGACTTAATTTTCTATAGCTCTACTCCATATAATATGAACGTTCAATCCAACGTCAGGTCTCCCTGCATCAAAGCATGCATGTAGCCCATTCAAGAGCAGCCTTTTGTTCATATCATTTTAAAGTTTCTAGTCGCTTTGTCCGCCACCACAAGAGTCTTCCTAACAAAGAGAACTTAAAGTAAGCGAGTTATTAAAAAGTTAAAAGCCACGAGCAATTGATTAAGAGCCCGGTAATTATTTCCAGAGGGCGCTTGTGATTTATTGTTACCCGCCGCTGCTAATTTACATAATGTTTCTCAACTCGACACTTCTGGCTTAATTTCACGTTCATTGAAGCTATATTGGGACACACTAATTGTGTATAATTAATGGATAAAGAATTAATTACGGTACAACTAATTAATTAGGAAATGATTGAAGAGTATAAGATAACAATGAGAGCTATAATAGAGGCACATCAACCCGTTTTAATTGTTATTTATAAAACCTTTTCAATTCAGTAGGATACAGATTTATACCTTAAGCCTAAAAAAATAAAAAAATAAAACTGTTAGGCAACCAGATGTTGTCTATGCAAAAGACAAAAAGAAAGTTTTTCTAAAGAATCTCAAATCATCAGACCACAAAGGTGATATTTGCACTAACAACACGGGCCATCTTTTCCGCCGGGACCGACCTATTTTAGTGCAAACAGCCTGCTAAAGTTTTGAGCTACCTACAAAAATAACAAAAACTAACCACAGAACAATAAAGCAAAAAACTGTAGCTAGCTTCCAAGTGCCGACAACATCAATGATGCAGGCCGCGGCCGAGGCATCAATTTTGCACGCGCCGCAAACTGCCGCGCCTCACGACAGAGGGAGCTAACACGTGAAAAATATTGCGCCGGATACTCTCAGAGTGCTGTCATTGTTTCTGAAGTCAGCGGGTTTAGGGCCCTCGCCCACGGCGACTTTGACGAAACGCGCGACAGCATCGCTACTAACGCGCGTTAGTCGCATTTGCAACAGCAGTGCGACTGCATCGCTACAAAAAGTCACCGCGGGCGAGGGCCCTTAGGGCGCAGCAGACATGCTATTGCAGCAGAGCCCCACAGTGACGAAAGTATCGTCTCTATATATTGTGGAAGTGAAATCTTCGCGTTTTACCGACTGCATCAAGGTTACGTCTTGTTTTGGCGAAAAAAACTATTCTATTCCCACTTCTCGTTCCCATCACTGCAACTCTTGTGTAGCCAGGATCTACAGCTTGACCGCCATAAAAATCCAACCAATGAAGGTCAAGTTTGTCCCAGGGGAAAGTTAAACTGTCATTGGACCCGCAACGAAATTAATCAGAAGAACATAGGAGTTCGAAATGAAGGTAAAAAAAACGAATATATCGTCTTTTTAAAATGTAGTATGGAGTGATGTCGTTATTAGCGTATATGATGCGCAATACTTGTCAAGTAGCATGTCTGCAATGTCCCTAAAGTCGGTAGCTTCATTTCGCGTTTTGCAGTTGGAGTTGAACGTTTGTGGAGAGGATAAACTTGGTTATTGTTCTTCGGCTACTGACAAACAAGATTAGGTTATGAGGCTACGTAGTGTCATAAACTTATCTGACCCGAGTGAAACTAAAGGCGTTCATTACTGAAGTTATGTCTTCAAGTTTGTGCTACATTTTAGGTTTACTAGTCATACACAAGAACAACTGTAGGGAGTTCTATTTTAGAAGCTTGTTTATTCTTTAGTTACAGAGTTCCTATTGTTAAATCTTGGGTAGTTAAACTAAAAATTTTGTATTCTGGTGTCTTCGTTCTATCCGATGTCAATGTCACATGACAACCAGATAGCATTCTTTCAGTGTACCTACCATGAGTTTACGTTAGGTGTGCTCGCTAGCGAGTACGTCAAAAATCTCTATGAAGATTTTGTTTCTTGAAAGTAGCCGCTAGGGCGCTGCACAATATGTCATACAATTAATGTCATTTTTTTACGCAGTCGCTAGCGAGCACACCTAACGTAAACTCATGGTAAGTACACAGCTGATTTTTCCTGCCTTGTTACAAATGGACCCTCGTGCGCTAAAGAACGATGTAAGCCTACAGATAAGCTTCCATTATGAAATCTCTGTAACCGTGAAGCCCACCTTTGACTCTTAATAACTCATAATCCTCTCTAATTAGGCAGCTCTTGTTAAGCTTAACCTTTGAGCTCTCATTAGTAACTACTAGACTCGCTTGAGACTCGCAATTAACTCGCAAAGATACGAGGCATTGTTTTATTTTTATAATCTGCAAATACAGTACGTATTAAAACAATCTGAGGTAAGACTCTTACCAACATGATAGTAACTATTATTATTATGATTGTTTTATTACGATGTCATAGAAAGACATGAGTGAAAAGAGATGGGATGGGATGATTTGTACCCACTATGATATAATTATCACCTTTTTATACCTATCATCATCATTTCAGCCACAAGACGTCCACTGCTGAACATAAGCCTCCCCCAATGACTTCCACATCGCACGGTTGGTAGCGGCCGGTAATAGCGTCTTCTCGCTACTTTTATCAGGTTGTCGGTTCACCTTGTGGGTGGACGTCCCACGCTGCGTTTTACGGCACGTGGCTTTCACTCCTGAACCTTGATGCCCCATCGGCCTTTATACCTAATGTATGTATGTTTATGATTTAATAAATGATTTTATTCAATGATTTGATTTGAATACAACGCCAAACAAATCCAATATGCTCAAAAAGTTATCCGCTCTATACGGGAACTCCGACTCGTTCATTATAACGTTGAGTTGCTTTATTGCGATCTCAAGCGCGCCGGCCTAACACACGCAGTGTTTAGATAGGACAACTAGCCAGAAATAAAGTCACAATCACAAAGTTACCCAGTCACTGAACTCTACACGTTTGTGTTTTCATTGCCTTCTCACGTAGGTACGTCAATAATAGGGATCCTACCTATTTGTGACTAGAAGCTAAGTTTAGCGAGGTACTGGTACTTAGTCTGTGGTTTAGAGGTAAGTTTTCCTTGAGCAAAAAAAGTGTAAAAAATAAAATGAATGATCAAGAGACCTCTCATTCATCTTGTTACATTCGTTCTCTCTGATCCAATTGTTCAAAATACCTTGGATCTCAAACAAATTCAAAAGTTTTAAATTCATATCAAATACGTTTTATGATCGTCGGTCCACCTAGTAGAAGGCCTGCCCACGCTACGTCTTCCAGCCCGTGGTCGCCACTCGAGAACTTTCCTGCCCCAACGGCCATCGTCTCTACGAGCTATGTCGGTTACTTTGGTTCTCCTGCGGATCTCCTCATTTCTGATGATTCGCGGGAAGAGCCTGGATGCGGGCAGCGCAGGACCGTTCATTGTGGAAAACCTTGGGGGAGGCCTTTGTCCAGCAGTGGACGTCATTTGGCTGAAACGACGAAACGACGACGTTTTATGAATCCATCGCGTATTTATTTTAATTTTTATTGAATTAAAGAGAAGCTTAAAAACGCTAGTAGTTATAATAAAAAGATATAAAAACTTGCTGCAAGCCATGTGGCTTTTTATAGATAACGATGGATACTAGTATTGTATACAGCTCAGAGTGGTAACTCCGCGAGCAGTTATATGTTTGAGTGGGTCTAATTGCGATGCAGCGAGAGGCCGAGTCCGCGCTGTGTTTAGAGAGAACTCCGCCGTTAAAAATGGGGTTAGGAAATGAGCGCATTTTTTAAATACCGCACTGTGGAGGCACCGTGAAAAATGTGCGACGAAATGAGCCACGAATTGTGGTGCACTTAAAACGCGAACCTTTGCGACAATGTTTGTAATTAAGTTAAATACCTACTATGAGCGAGAAAATATATTGAGTAAAAAAGGATAGTGGTAAGTAAAGTCTAAAGATATTTTGTATTTTTTCGACTGTCAAAGCACTTAAAATGTAACTGATCTAAAGTATACTTACAAAATCTTAGTAAATTTACAAAAAAGAGACTGAGTTGTTTAGTAAGTTGCCTTAGTTTGAATCGGTTATGGAAAATACAAAGTTGAATAAATGTACTTAACGTTACTTGAATTTTGATGAATATAATACTTAAGAATGATGCGTTTAGAACACAAATTATACGTTATTAGTAGGTACATCAACATTCTAATCTCGTTACATAAAACGTTCTTAAACAGTTCCCCCATCACTCTGTTTGCACAACTATCCAAGAGCGCGCTGTGCAGCCCACACGGTATCATCGCTCACTGTACGCGCGGCGAGTGCAGACGAGTAGGCAGAGTACGGCCGAGTAGGCGCAGAGTACGCACATAGTACAGGGAATAGTAGAGAGTCGAAGTAACTGGCTCTTTGACTGAATGAAAGTGCGTGTTTGGATGCAAGTTCTCAAGTATTTTTGGCTAGGTAACGTAATGAAATACTTTTAGACGAAGTGTCGCTTGCAACGAATGCTAATTCATATAAATACATATTAAAACTAGTAGTGTCGCGACGACACGTCGTCTGCTGCTCCTGCGTGCAGTCGGCTACGAAATCATATCATACATAATATCTATAGTCCATCGATACTGTCCAGACTTTTTTTTGACTTTCTCTCTCTATTTTAGATTTCTTGGGAATTTTCATGTGCCTGAGCTAAGAAGAAAAACTGGTCTAATAATTGATCTACTGGGCTAATGCCTTTATTTCTACGTCCAAAGAAATTCCCTCTAGAATGTTCAACCTTTTTCCAAGCCTCTAGGCCGCGGCTCGATTCGTCAAACCAGTATTTTTCAGTCACGTTTTGATTGCATCGACCTGTTAGTACGGAGATGATCTACTATTCCCTTTTACTATAGTATGGACAAGCACAGGCAAGCGGAAAGCAATTAGGGCTGTGGAACGTGTAATGAGTGACGCCGTCGGACACCGAGGGAGACTGTAACTCAAATGATCTACACCTTTAAAGTCATCCAGTAAGGTCGACTTTTGAACGGACTAAGCTGGTGCACACTGTGGTAAAATTACCGCGCTCGAAAGCTCTAGTGTGCGCTGTTTCTGACTGAATATTGTGCGGTGTGAACAAAAGAGGAAAGTATGTGGACTAAGAACGACGCGAAATGAATTTGGATGAAGTTTCGTGTAAATGATACGTGCGTTTCAACAATGCACACGCGGGAAAAAATACATTTTTAATGACGCTGTTGGTATTGTTCCACTTTAAATTCATCATTGGTAACAAAATACCACCATCTTACCTAAGTCTGTCGCCATAACAACAATGTTAACAGCATTATTGTGTTCCGGCAGTTAAAGATAAGATAGCCAGTTCCTCCGTGGTTGAGGATTCCGAGTGAAGCTCGCTTCCACCTTCAGCCTGATCGTCACTTACCATTAGGTGAACTACAGGCCAAGAGCTTCCTCGTTTTGGATAAAAAAAATAATGCTTTGAAAACAGGGATCTCATTTTGTATAGATGTCGCAGGCAAATTATATGATTCCGCATTTTACAAACGGCGTCGTCAATTCACAAACGCTCGCTGTTCTATGAAATGCCGAAGGCAAAATGTAAATTGCCTTGGCACTTTATAATATGCCAAAACATTTGATAGCCAATTCAATCGCTGTTTACAAAATGCCGCGGCAAATTGAAGTATTTAGTTCTTTTTCTCACCACGCGAGGCGCTGCTAATCAAAACAAGAAAAATGGCGTCGGATAGTGTTAGTGGTGTTGTGATACAGAAAACAGTGCAAATTCTACGTATTCAAAGGACTTTTCACAAAAAAAAGACATTTATTATACTTAGTGAGTTAAGAAAATTTTACGATTCACAAATAGGAGCAGTGAAAAAGCTATGGAAAAATAAAATCGTTTTTGAGGTTATCCGGCACGTAAAACACGCTAAGGTGACAATGGAATCTGGTGCTCGGAGGACTGCTGCGGAATATATTGGTATAAAAAATATTGTGTTATGTCTTCTAGACTTCCTCTTGATATAATTAAAATGTAAGACTTATCTAAAGGACTGACTATCGAAACTTATTTAATGTCATATTTTTATGTACCTACCTATTCGCTGGGTGCGAAGTACTAGGTGGGGGAAACATAATCGATCGCAGCGCTCATGGTGGTCAAAAGTAGAAATAATGTAAGCTCTGTCATCAGATGTATCTGTCAATGGCAAAGCGATTCTACTTCATTGAGATATAATGTACGTAATATTACTTCAATGTTCTACTTATTACATTTTAATATCATTAATTAATCACATGAAAAGGGTCCTACTGGGAACTTAAATAAAAGAGTGGACTGTATTTCAATAGGACTGGTTTAATAGCCGTTTACAATTTGGAAATAACTAGACTATACAACGTGGTTGTACAAAAATGAGTCACAGTAGGTAGTTGTTGTGCACAGATGTTTGCCTTATGATGAGAGCGTGAATTATTGAACTCTGCCCTTGTTTTGTTCTTAATTCTTCTACATCTCGGACTTGTCCAGCCAATACCAACAACTTTCCTTTAAATACGGTTTGTGGTTGGATTTTGATATTGTAACACTCACAAACCCGGTCTTCAAAACAATACTAATTTCGATCTGAAAACGATATTTAATTTATTACTAGCGATACAGGAACATTTAATTATATTTACTGTTATATAATTAAACCGTTAAAGTAGCTATTTCTTTTTGTTTTACTGTAAAACTACAACTATAAATGAAGTAAACAAATCCTAACACAATCAAAATTCAACACAATTTTTGGACTTACCTCATTTGATTTGAATGACCAAAATTATTTCAAAACCTTTTTTCCACCCAAATCGTGGTATTCACAACAATTTATTAGTCGAAAATATTTGTTATTTTTTCATTTCGATATTTTTCACAAATATACGACCTAAATGTCAATGTGACAGAGCCCTCAAAGTTGTGGACGCTAGTTGGCGCTGTAATCGTGCACGGAGTTCGAGTTACATTTACCTGGGTATCAATTTTGTGGACCTGGAACTAAACTTCAGAAACGATTACTTCAAGGCGACCGAGGGATTAACAAATTGGATGAGGCTTGTATGCACCACGATATTGCTTATTTGAATAAAGACTCTGGTACTCGACATAAGGCTGACTTAGAATTGTTAAATATGGCTAAGAAAAGGCTAAAATCAAAAGATGTTGGAAAGGGAGAAAAAATTGCATCATGGATTGTTAAAAATGCGATGAAAGCAAAAATCAGAGCAGGTCGAGGCATAACATCATTTAAGAAAGGGATAAAGAAAATAAAATTAGAATTGAAAAAACTTAAATCTACAGATAATCACTCTGCTATAAAATTTGCTTATGCNTATACTTTTTGAAGTCTATAAACATTTATATCATTTATGACATAGTTATACTATGGTTTTTTTTTCACATTTAGGATTTCCCATTTTACTTCATAAATTAACATATATTTGAAAATTAGTTAAAGCCTGGTCCGTGAGCACGTAGAATCCCGTCCAATGACCCCAAGCTACCCATCCTTATCGCTCGCGCGTAATGATATTGCTGTCGCGACTGTGCGAGCGCGACAGCAACATAATTACAGGCTTTAGAAGATGCTATGGTTAGTAACATAATTGACATCAGTAAAAGCACAGCGCTAGCCCAATGACGCTAGCCATCGTAACAGACGCTAACAGCCAATAATAGGTGGTCTGGTATAATGCAAAAGATTGAGCAATTATCACGAGTTTGAATAGTAAACTATGTAGATAAAAATATTTTTCAATAGGTACACACATAATATGATATTGATAAAATAATTTATTTGCATATGGTAAGTAAAGTTTAAAACACTCACGCAGTCTCATTTTATGTGTTTCGAAAATAAAAAGTTAATGTAAGTGGAAAAACTGAACAAGTTAATTTAATTGACACTTGAGCGTCAATTCAGATTTCTGAAGAGACGCGAGTTCTTGTAAACTAATACTTTATTTGACGCCATCCTAACATATGCTGACAATACGCCACTATGCTGACAGGACGGGCAAGGTGATTCTATTCCTTAAAAATTACCAAGTAGGGATTGCAATCCGGTATCATTTTCAATCCGGCCGGATTGCAAAGTAACTTGGTCTAGTATTTAGTGATTTTTAGTTTTGATAATAGTACATAAAAAGAAAAAGGAAATACGTATTTATGCAAAATAAAGTCACTTTTATTATATTTTTCGGTATTAATTGTAATTTTTGGTAAGTACTAATTTGTACTAATAAAATTATGAAAATTATTAATAATAAAGTTAGTAATCAGTCTGACTCTCACTTATTGATGTATGTATCTGAAAGTACTTAAGTAATAATACTATTAAACTCTTATTAATAATCTAGGTACACAGACTTAAATCAACAAAACAGTCTTTTAAATTTGTACCTATAAATTCAACTTCAGTTCTTTTTAAGAAACAATCTGACTCCTAAGAAACAATAAAACAAGAAGCATTTATTTTTTGCAAAGGAAAGTACAATATAGTGTCGCGGCACGTCTAGCGATCTGGCAAATGTGCGCGCGCTCGAGTTTCCCAGTTCACGTTCGCGTAGATTTTGCTTTACCGGATCCGCCACCGGATCCGGCGCCGACTCACCGGATCCGGTAGGTCCAAAAACACACCGGATCCGCCGGATTACCGGATCCGCCGGACCGGATTGCAATCCCTATTACCAAGCCATTTCACTGAAATGTCACCGCTAGGCCTCCATCTCTGGCACAAGCAGCAGGCCGCAGCGCCATGAATCGCGCGTCCCGTATAATTGCTGCCGCCGTTTGACGCCGCTCATGCTCATGCAATTAACGAGCTCGGCCTCCGGTCAGTCGGCCTTAAAGATATTACACCTGCCCCAGAACTAGGACGTTATTGAGCCCGGAACATTTTACATCACATTAGGTTGGTACTATCTGATATCGTTTAAATAGATACCATAAAGGATACAAGTAGGTTATGAGCATGCTTACGCTTACAAAGATATTATACACTCTATCTATTATCAAAATACTTACATTTTAATCTTATCTGCCATAATAAAAAATACACAGCTTCTCGGCATTCTTTTACCACATTTAGATGAATATTAGTATAATATAGAGATATGCCTTATTTTTAATTTCATCAACAAAATACAGTCATGTTTCACCTAAAGCACGATCACAAAAGCATCACAGACAAATTAATAACTCATACGAAACAAAGAAATAAGTATTACGCAATGAACAAATAAAATAGCAAAGCAACCAATACCAATAATAGCCAAAGGAATACATGTCTCCTGAAGACAAGGGTTATGTTATTTATTTCTCGAATACCGTTACAATTTGTAGAATAACATGTATTTGTTTTTCTGCCAAACTGGCAAAACTACAATGAATATGGGACCAAAGGCATGTTTACATTTTTAAAGGATGTTTTGTATGAGTAACTAACCATGTTCGCCTTAACCCGGCGTCAATGACGCTGGGTCATATTGACCCGAAGCATTTTCAAACGTTCATAATTTCTTTTTGCATCCATTTTATGGTTCGAGCGTTCGTATAGCTGGAGATACGACCTCCCTAAGTCCATTCCGTTTGTTAACTCAGTGTGACTCCGCTTGCGTAGCGAGATACACAGGCTTTAAATTAAAACGGGTCATTATGACCCGGCGTCATCGGTGGCGCGGTGATTTTGTGGCTTACTTTTATTCGCTTATTTTGTGTTTAGTGCTAGCTTATGTTGTTCTTTTTTAAGTTTTAGTCAAAATGACTTTGTTAAATGACCCAGCTAGAAAGAAGCGCTGCTAGAAGAGTGGGATTCTGAGAGTGAAGAATTTCAGGCTGTAATAGCCAGAACTTAGAAATGGCAACGAATATGAAAAATACGCAAGTAATGTGGACTCAGTCTTCGGATAATCTCGATCTTGCATTAGTACGAAGCCGGCAAGGGCGTCATGCCACATTTATATGCCCAGACCATTTGATTACATACTGCACCAGTTGCAGCAGTTCCATGGCTCTGAATGATGAAGTAGAAGACTGATCTCATTGTATCTGCATATGGCAAGTTGATTTTATCTCTTTTTCACTATTAAACATTGTTGATTCCTATAAATACTAAAAATCTTTACCAAAAACAAAAAATATAGACTCATTGTGGTTTTATACATGATTTTTTCATGCTTTGTTTAAAAATTAATAAAAAAATGATTTATGTTATGTATTAGTATTATTTTTGTTTTATTAGCTCAGTAAAGAACCCTATAAACATAGACAGTAATTAAAATTAAGATTACTTGTTCAATTTTCTGAAAAATGATCGATGAAGTATGGGTCAATATGACCCGGGGTCATCGCCTTTGCAATTATTTTCACGTCATTGGCGCCGGGTTAAAGATAACTACAAACGTAACGTCTTAAGAACACGTAAATTACGTAACTACTTACTTACATAAATGTATGTCTCTCAGTTATCTCCTAATAAGTAAGATTTTATCGAATTAATAATGGTCCAGTGAGTAGCAGACATTTGTCTTTCAAGTTTAAATTTTGATTTTAATGAAATCTAGAAACATCTTATACCAAACGACAATTGGAAAATCCAATTATTTCAGAGATCTCAATAGATTTAAGAATTTCTGAGTGCTTTATTATTTATGGAGGTTTTCGGCGTTTCCAATAATTGTTGTCAACTTTGGGCCGACGAAATCGAGGGAAAATTAAATTCAGTAGGCGATCCGAGCTTGTTTATAATGCACGATCACGTTGCTTTTGTATTTGCAAATGGTGCTTAAAACGTCTTGAATGTAAAATAAGAGTCCTTTAGATACCAGTATAACATTAAAAACGTTAAGGCAAACAAGAATTTGGGTAAAATTCTTTTAGTTCTAGACATTATCATATTTCAAACGAAGCCTTTTCTTTGCTACACTTAAATACTTGAGCGTGGGCATTTCACAGTGTTTTATTTTAGTCGCCGCCGACCCACGTCCCGTCCGCGTCCTGAAGACACTGTCTCTGACCGGCATAGTAAGTAGGTGGCTGATTGTACTGAAAAACTGAACTTTTCTATTGCTTTACAATTTTAATAATATCTCCTGTCTATTGGGAAGGTAGACGTGAGTTAATATCTTGATTACGAATGAAAAGTTAAACACCAAGAGCATGCGAAATTATCTTATTAAAATTTTGCTTAGGTATTGAAAGGATTGGTACTCAGAGTTGGTAAAGATTTTGGTTTATTTATTTAAAGGCACAACCACAGAATACAATTCTAAACAATTACAAAGATAACTTAACTAGGTGGTTGAGTAATATGGCAAACATAATATTATTCTTATTATGCTTAAAATAACATAAACATCATAATATCACTGAATAAGACAATGGCACTAAATGGTTCGTGTAATATTACACTCGGCGCTGATCTTTTGCTTGAACTTGGCTTGACACGCTGCCGCATGTCCAGATCTTATTCTTATTATGTGAGTCATCCTGATAGGTGTCAGCAAAGACTTTAGAAACTAATTGATTCAAGACCTTTACTTCTAAAGTGTTCCTCATTTAGAAAGTACATGGATGGATTTAGTGATTATCATTAATGGTCGAATCGTCGCTTCTAAACCATGGATTGGGTCTGAATTTCTAATTTATTTCCCCGGCAATCCGTTTTGACGCGTATCCTTTGTGAAGCAGAGACAACTGACTGCTCCTAATTAAAAACAAAACAATTATTAATTCCAATTCTCGTTGGTCCGCTACGATTGTCATTATTGTATTCATTTCTTACGAGATTCCAGAATAGTCAACTTTTTGTTATCCATCATTTAAATTATTACTTCGTGATGAGCCTTATGCACCCATGTTTTTATTATTATGGTATACATTGATAAGTGTTCTACACCTGGAACTTAGCAAACGTACCTATAAACAAAAATGTACATATAGTATTGGACAGGAGAGATTTGAGATTTATCTTCGTATTGACAGAAATACAGTCAGTAAGTAGTTATAAGGTTATTTTAATATACAGGAAATTTCAATATCTCAAATTTCAATTTATACCAAATCAATAGGTATCTCGTGGCGTTCGCGTAATTTCAGAGCTAAATATAGCTTGTATCGTATACTGAAAACAAGTAGCACTTCAAGGCTTGAAAGCGTAATAATGAGATAGGATCATATTTTAATTAATTAAATAAATATCAAATCCGACTGAGTAATTCTTATCGATGTTCCGTCGAGTGAGCACGGCTCCCATTCTAATCAACGCGACTTTGTTTACCGTTTTAATTAATTTCGAACTCGTGTTTATTTGCCTGTAAGTTTCGATGGGTGGCTGATTCGCTAATATTTATCTTGATCAGTTCGGAGCGGGCGTTCAATCTGACCCTTGGCGCTTGAGGATTGACGAAGGTTTCAGGGTAGTTAGATTTGTGTAGACTCCAGTTTAAGCTGATTGTTTGATGATTCAAATTTTTAAAACTAATAATGCTTCCACAGTGTTTGTGGTGAGTTCCATCTGACATGTGCGTACAAAAATATAGTTAAAAGCTTCTTGGGATAGATAAGTAGCAAATAGTGCTCACTAAACTGATTGATTTGATTTGATTTAATTTAAAGTAACTAATGGAGATAACTGGGTTTAATTCTCAGATAGGCTTTTCTAAGTGGAAAACTCTCTCGGGTTTTTATTTCCAGTTTTTTATAACTGCTTCTTAAACTATAAGTCTGACATGAGTGATACCTTTGCTCATACTGAAGAGGACTACAGATAAGAGGTGACTGTAACTAAAGACAAAGACGTCGTGAGAGACCGAAAAAAACCCACTCGTCACATACAAACCCCTATACATATGTTTTAGCCTGAATGTCCTACGGAAAGCCACATTTCAGCTGACGCTTTTGGCATGCTGCGCTATCGGCCGCCATTAACAAAACGCATACTTAACCGTTAAAACATTGGCCAATAAAGTGAGTACTTCTATTTAAATATTACTACATATCCTTTTAAAGACCGTAGCTCTACCATCATAACCCACTAAAAACCAGTACGCAACAACATCGCTGTAGACCTACACTCTGCCTAAGTAATAACACAATACGGAGTAAAATCCTCTTACATTACCTCTTAATGTTTATACGAACGAATTTTTTACCCAGCTAAAACCGGGTTACATAATTTTACCGAACAACTCGAACCGGGCAATTTAGTGGGAATCGCTAAAAACCCTCTCACTGACACATCTTGATTTAATATTTGCTTTAATATTCCAGCTATTCCGCGATGGGCTTGGCTCTAGTTCGCTGTATTTTAATTTGTGCGTTTACATTTTAGTGCACGAAAATCTATTTTTCGCGTTGTGTTTGTGAACTGCACTTCCTGCGAATCAATATTTACTCGTTCATCTATTTGTGGTATCACAAAACATCAATTCATCTGTTACCTGAGGCAACAATAAAACACCAATAGAGTTCAGTGATATTTTGATTTCGATGTAAATAAAAACACAATTAGAGATTTTTTTTAACAAATATTCTCAGTTTTTGTGTCTCGAAGGGGAATTTCCTAAAAAACTAAGAACCTTTGGTTTGAGTGAGTTCAATTCACTAACCAATAGGTAAGTATACTCCAGACGCGTTATGTTTCTGACGCTCGAATCGTAACTTTTATCGATCACAAAGTTACGACTCGAAAGATGTAAAATATCGATAAACTTTGATAGGTCAGCACGTCACTAGTGCCCGCGTTAATTACTCTTCGTCTGCAAGCTGACACCGACGGCCCCAGCAACGTACACCCTCGTTATAACTTGCTCGGGTGGACGTGAAAGAACTCTTCAACAAATATCCGTTACACACCTTGGGCACGGAGCAACTTACTAACAACTAACTCTGTGGGAGAGTTGTTTGGATACAGCGATTGTGCCAAGGTTTGGTAACAACCTCATAGTGATGAGCAATGAGCTGACATGACGAGGCATAAGCCGTCTAAAAGCAAGCTTAAAGTTTTCGCACCTATCACTTATAGACTTTGGGCTGTGCTGATGGAGCCAAGGACGGCTTAGTGTGACCTGTTATAACCGATATAGATTTTGATATACCTTAATTTTTTGTATCACAATGTTGTCTATGAAAATAAGAGTGCAAATTGACAAAAACCCCCACTAATAAATTTTGATTTCTATAAAACAGACATATTTTCTGTATTATATACAACTTTATGTGTATATTTAACTGTGGAAACTTAATTGGTTTATGTGTTTTCTTACTGCACCTAAGTTAAATTATATTGTAACTGTATGTTTCCTAAAAATAAATAAATAAATATATTTAAAAGAGAAGACGTGCATATTCGTTTTTACTACGAATCCTCCTAATATTTAATCAAAATAGCAAAGTAAAAGCAAGCGTTGCCTCTCAGAATAACCGGTATATTCTTGATATACTCGTAAATGAAAAATTCAGTGACATGTTCTCATCCCATCGCAATTAATTACTTTTGAGTAATATAATATTCGCTGGTAGGCTAGCCACACTACAAGATAGATTACGTTGGCTCGTTCTCCCAGTTATTAATAAACCGTTTTTGATTACGACACGTCTGCTTTATATCTCAAAAGGTTGATATTTATTTTATTGATCAATAAAACGAATAATGATTTTTTCAATTATTTCCTCTTATATCCCCAGACTATCCGGAAGATGTAGCGTGGGCAGGCCTCCCACTAGGTGGACCGACGATCTGGTGAAGGTCGCGGGAGGTGCCTGGATGCGACGGCGCAGGACCGGTCTTTGTGGAAATCCTTGGGGGAGGCCTTTGTCCAGCAGTGGACGTCTTTCGGCTGAAACGAACGAACGAACGAAATCCCTAGAAGTTTGTAAGACAAAAAAGTAACTTAGATCTTCCTCCAACATTCAATTCTTCATAAAAATTGAGTGACGTATGATTGTAATATGTTGCATTTTTCTCAGTACTGAAATTAGGTAATGAGTATAATGGTGATTTCACTGCATGAACCTTTGTTGTGGCTTTGTGCTTTACCTTATAGATAGTACAGTACACAGCGGGTGATGTATTAACCGTTATGTTGTGTGCTCGAGTATTGATCAGGTACTAAGTCGTGTCCTTGAAGGATTAGTGAGAGCTCTTAGTTCATTAAACAATGTGTGGCCCAAATAATGTAGCAGAGCAGTAATTAAACTAGCAATGTTACAATCAATAAGCTAATTAGGTATTATTATGTTAGGTACGTTAGTTTGAGTAGGTATTGTTGGTAATAATCTGCTAAAATTTCAATAGCTAAACATAAAAGAAGGCTGGCATCGCATATCTCGGTCAAGAGCAAGTGAGACTCGCGCCGAGAGATTTTCTTACTTTTATTTTCTCTACTACGTACAAAAGCAATACAAAATATTACGTAGAGCCGTGAGATGTCGCGAAGGTACCGGTGATACTTAAGACTCCTTTAACTTCCTTCCTTATACAGAACATAATCACATATTTTGACATATAAAACCTTTTTGCAATATATTATTACAAAAATATAGGACGTATATATGTTACAGGAAATGTATGAAATCCGTCATTGTATACAATTCCTAGGAATTGTGTATAAGTCCTAAAATCACCCGGAAATGTGTGATGTAAATTATATTAGACACATTTCCTAGGAAAATTACACATTTCCTAAACAGCAATCGGAAATGTAATTAAGATATTTTTTTTACACAAAATTATTTTTATTACGCCACTTTTTGTTCTCCGAAACTTAAATGGCGCTACCGCGCCGCGGCAGCCGTATATGTGTAAGGTCGCAAGTCTAACCTAACCTAACCGAGACTTTGTTATCCAGCTACAGGAGTACTAAAACCTTCATGCCAATAACAGTTTAATAAAAGAGATGTTAAAATTAGGGATTTCCAATACTTCAGCGTAATATGCTTGATGCCGAAAGAAAGGCATGCCAATAAATTTTAGGCAAATATTTTTTTCAGCCAAAGTATAATAGTGCGAAAACAACTGTCAGGCTAAACAATAATAATTATTGTGAGTTAAAAGTACCTTTCGGCCAATGTGGTTTGGCTAAATTAAATTTTATGCGTACCGAGGGGCACCCGATCACGCGACCGCGCTTGTGCCGCTTAGTTTTATAAATTTCCTAATACAATATTGGAATTCTATAAAATTCCTAGGAAAAGCATACATTTCCTAGGATATGTGCGTATTAAAAAATCTCTGAAGCAATATTTTATACATTTCCTAAATAGCTTCGGAATTGTATACATTTCCTAGGAATAGTATACAATTCCTAGAATTCATACATTTCCTGTAACATATATATACCTATCCAGACACGTGTAAGCTAAGCAGGTATAATAAGTGTCATTAAATACCTATTCTTAGGAAATGTGAGGGACGGTAAGATTAAAAGCAAGTAGGTACATTCAACAACAAAAACATCTACATTTTATAGAAGAATAATTTAGGTACCTAAAAGAAAATGAGTGTTAACAACAAACACAGGATTAAAAACTATAACCTTTAGATGCATGTAGAGACTAGTTGTATTAAAATTATTAATGAAATCCCTCTAAGATCTGATGGGATAGTCGAGATTTGAATAATTATTATCATTAATTTCTTTTTAACATAATTATTTCCCAAATATTTTCCATGATGATATTGTAGTAGATACTAAAACACATAATTTACAATATGAAATTTATTGTTACGAGGGGCGGCTGAAAAGTTTTGAGCCTAGGGTATTAAAAATGCCGATAGAAAAGTATAAAAAATATATTTTACTATTTAATCTCTCTCTACTACAACGGACTTCTTACATTTGTGTAAAAGAGCTTTTAACCCACTGAAAAAAAATTCGCAATCTTTGCCTTCGAAATGAGCCTTTAACGCCGCCTTCATTTCTTTGTCACTCAAAAATCTTCGTTCCTGAAGGTATTTTTTCCAATTTGAGAATTAAACAAAATAGCTCAGGATTCGGACTAAACTGTGTGGTGGGTGATTAATTTCTTGAAATCCAATTTTACCCGAGGCAAGCCATGCAACATGCGCCATGTGCGCGGGCGAATTGTCTTGCAATAACAGATTTCCATTCGCCAGTTTGCCTCTCAATATTTCAACAACCACTTGACGCACTCTTATCAATAGTACAGTATAATAATCTCCGTTTATTGTAGTTTTTATAAATAGGTAGTTAATGAATAAAATTCCTCCACAATCCCAAAAATAGTGGCAATGAGCTTGGGTGTCGATCGTTCCACTTTGAATTTCCGCTGCGACGTTTTCCCTTTTAAATCCATTGCATTGACTCTTATTTTGACTCTACATCGTACTGCCGGATCTATTACTTATCAATAGTGATAATGTGAGAAAAATAATTGTTAGGATTATGGCCAAAGATGTCCTAAAACTCCTGCGAAGTTGTGACTCGACGCTGGTTGTCGAGCGGCGTGAGCATTTTTGGCACCCATCGCGCGCACCCCTATTTCATGTGCAAATTAGTATGAAAAATATCACCAATACGTTCCTTGCTAATGCCTATGGCTTCAGCTATCTGTCACAGCTTAATTCGCTGATCTCTAAAGCAAGATTAATTAAATTTTCATTATTTTATTCGTTAATGGCGAAATCTGGCCGCCCTGACTTGCGGTCATCTTTTAGCGACTCCCTGCCATGCTTGAACTATCGGATCCAATATTTCATGATGGCAAATGAAGGCCCAGACTCCTCATAAACTGTAAACATCTCATCAAATGTTACCGTCAGCGTTTTGTTCCTTTTTTTAAAGAATTTTGTGACAACTGTGTACTTCAATTTCGTACATCGTTTCGTGCGGATGACTGAGACATGATGATGTTTACGAATTAATTACTAAAAGCGTGATGACGCTAATGAAATGAAACTTTAGGTTAAATAAAAGGAGGTTATTGGCAAATTAATTAAATTTAGCGCGAGTCAATAATAACACTTGAAGATACTTAGGCTCAAAACTTTTCAGCCGCCCCTCGTAAAACCGACTTCAGCAGTAATAAATCCAGGGTTAGTCCCAACGGCCCCGGTGGATCTGCCCCGTCAACGGGGTGGATGGGAAAAAGTGTTTCAACGACCCCGGTAGTCATAGTCTTAGCGTTCAACGGGGTGGATGGAACACATCAAGTGTCAACTACCCCGGTATATCGTTTAACGGGGCGGATGGATCAAATCAAGTTTCAACCACCCCGGTATTTCACTAAACGTGACGGATGACACAGATCTAAAAGGTTCCACCTCGGTATTGCATACCGAAAATAAAACCTGTTAATAAAATAAAAAATAATAATATGTAAATAATAATCAGTTTTAATTAGTTTTATTTAACAGTCACTGTTTAAAAAATCTTCAGCATAAAAGTAAGTTTAATTGTCACAAAATATTATAAACCTATAGATTACTTTTAGAATCACAGATGCGCAATTGCATTAATAAGTCAATATTAATAACACTCTAATAGTCTAATGTGATAAAAAGTAACTCTAAAACTCCTCACTAACAAATAATAACAAGGAAATCTAAAATTTTACAAAATATAATTATTATTTAAGAATCACAGATACATAGTTACATTAATCAGGTGTTGATTAACAATAATACTGAAACTTCTAATTAAATAAATCATTAATAACGAAAAAAAGTATTCAAAAATTAACATAAAAATATCACGGTAACAAATTATGATTATTAGTTTTAGAATCACAGATGCGCAATTACATTTATCAGTCAATAAACACTTTAATGTTATTAAAAAAGTAACTCTTAAACTACTACTAACAAATAATAATTCAACAAAAAAAAAACTAAAATTATTCCAGAATATAATAATTATTATTACTTTAGAATCACAGAAGTAAAAGTCAAAGTCAAAATTTCTTTATTTGTTTAGACTAATAAATAGTTCTTACAAATCGTCATTTTGCTCTTAAGGAGCCTCTACATGACGTCTCATAATCTTTTTACCCTACCAGCGCTTCGAGACCAACATTTGGCAAGTGCTGAGAAGAAGCGCCGCGACAAACTCAGTCACCACTGTCTGCCGGTTAACATAAATAAATAGAAATAGCAGTAGTAGGTTCATTCGATTCAGGAGCAGTTCACTGAATTTACCATGCATTCTTGTATGGTGTATCTTATAAGAATGGGTATACAAAATTGCGTGGTATATTAAACAAGGTAGTGACGTGCTAATATCTAGACTTACATATTAAAATATTAGTAGAAATGACTCGCATACATAAATTTGAATAACTTGGATGGATTGACCAGTCCCCGAAAGCAGCGCCTGTTCACAGACATGACGAGTGAACCAGCCATCGCTTCACTCGACCATATTAGAGGGAACGTAACGACGACGAAGAGTCGTAGTTACCTACATTAATCAGTTGTTGATTAACACTAGCGCTTAAACTATTACCTAATTAAATAAATCATTAACAACAAAAGAATAATTTGTAAAATTGACACAAAATATAATTGTAAAAAAATATGATTATTATTTCTACATGGTGTTAGGTAAATGGGTATATGAGCCGACACTAGCCCATGATAACATGGGCATATAATGGTATGGTGAAATTAGAAAATTGATATCTTCATTTTAATTATTTAAATTTTCATACAAATCGCATTTTATAAAATTTATTTTGTATGAAAATTAACGTCTCTGTGATTCGAAAGTAATAATTATTATGTTCTGTAATAATTTTAGATTTTTTTTGTTGTTATTATTTGTTAGTAGTAGTTTAAGAGTTACTTTTTTAATAACATTAAAGTGTTTATTGACTGATAAATGTAATTGCGCATCTGTGATTCTAAAACTAATAATCATAATTTGTTACCGTGATATTTTTATGTCAATTTTAGAATACTTTATTAATGATTTATTTAATTAGAAGTTTAAGTACTATTGTTAATCAACACCTGATTAATGTAACTATGTATCTGTGATTCTTAAATAATAATTATATTTGTAAAATTTTAGATTTCCTTGTTATTATTTGTTAGTGAGGAGTTTTAGAGTTACTTGTTATCACATTAGACTATTAGAGTGTTATTAATATTGACTGATTAATGCAATTGCGCATCTGTGATTCTAAAAGTAATCTATAGGTTTATGACCATAATATTTTGTGACAATTAAACTTACTTTTATGCTGAAGATTTTTTAAACAGTGACTGTTAAATAAAACTAATTAAAACTGATTTATTATTTACATATTATTATTTTTTATTTTATTAACAGGTTTTATTTTCGGTATGCAATACCGAGGTGGAACCTTTTAGATCTGTGTCATCCGTCACGTTTAGTGAAATACCGGGGTGGTTGAAACTTGATTTGATCCATCCGCCCCGTTAAACGATATACCGGGGTGGTTGACACTTGATGTGTTCCATCCACCCCGTTGAACGCTAAGACTATGACTACCGGGGTCGTTGAAACACTTTTTCCCATCCACCCCGTTGACGGGGCTGATCCACCGGGGCCGTTGGGACTAACCCTAAATCCAGTAGTGCTCTGACTGTAAAATTGTGCTGACGCCTATAAAAAATGTTTAACGCTTCAAATGCACTAAAAACTGTATCTTTATAAAAGCAACGTTAAAAATCACACGTCCACACCTAATAAAATGTTATTTGTTCTTTTTAATACCGTACTAATTTATTTCCAAGTATGTCTGGTCACGACCTGTAGAGCTGTAAAGCTAGAGTTAAAACATAAAGTTGTATCGTTTCAAAGGGTACAAATTGATTCAAGGTATGGAACATGGTTATGATTTCGGTAAAGAGCGTTAACGGATTCTTTACGGTTTTGGTGTTCATATTTCTTAGAATGATGTAATATTTGTAGTCCAGGTCCTTTCCAAGAGAGCATTGTAATACTACTACCAAATACAGTTAGCCTAAATCCGGGCGATAAGGCAGCCTAATTATTTTCGTAAGCAGAAACAATTTAACACAAGATATCACCGCGCCGGTGGACGATTTTGTTCTTTCTAAGCTAATCTTCTGTTTTTCTCTTGTAAAGGACGAACAATTTGTATCTTGGATTATCGGTATCTGCAGCTTTATCCAGTTTCAAATCTCAAGCTTGTTTCATTAGTTTGAAAGGCATTTTTGGTGCTTTTTCGAACCAACATTTAACTAGATGATAATAATGATATCTCTACTAATATAAAAACCGATTGTTTCCTACTTCTCGCTGCTGGCGGCTACAGAAGACAACCCGCTGGGATGTTAACTTAATTGCTCGAACAAACTGCGAAGTTTAATTAAAACCAAACAATTTATTGTTGACAGGGGCCGCCCGATATTCGAACTGCGAAAACATTCCCTCGACGAAACATTATGGGCATTTAATTTTTATGTATAATATTTATGTATTTAAAAAAAAAGTATATAAGTAGTATATCCGTTAAACTAGCACCCATAACACAAGCATTAAGTTGCTTACTTTGGGGCTAGCTGGCGCTGTGCGAAATTGTCCAAAGATTTATTTATTTAATTAAGTACGAAACTTCCACTTGACTTACTTTTGCTAAATCTTCTTTATTCTTTGATTACTTGTATCAGTTTTATTAACCTAATTGGGGTTCATGATCTCCGAACATGAATCTTAATAGGCTCTAATCAATCTTTTCATAAAGTAGTACTTAACGTATTTATATTTTGGTACCTATTTGAAAGTTGTCGAAATATTTCTTGATGCTCAAAGTAACAAGAATGGTTTCTCTGTTACTACAAGTCCAAAAGGATGATTAGTGCTTTAGTATGACATTTTTATGAACCTCATGCCGGGTTAAATTCATATTTCTGCCTTTATTCGAATGCAACTTACTCAGGTGACGTTAAACTGAGACCTCGTGTCGCCGCGAGGCGAGCGGTTTCATTATTTGCTTGCATTTTACTCGTTTATCATCGCGGTCCAGGCATGTATTATTTTGCTCGCTCGAGCTGAGTTGGTTTGTCACTAGGATATTACATCAGCGATTTATAATTACAAATAATTAAATAATTATGATGAAGCAAAGAAGAAAATATCGACGACGATGACAAACAATGTACTCGTAGCTGAGCTGAGTTGAGCGAGAAAAGTAGGGGTCTAAAAGTTGAGTTCGGTGCCCGCTGAGCGGTTAACTCACCATTGGGTTTCATTCGTTCGTTCGTTTTAGCCAAATGACATCCATTGCTGGACAAAGGCCTCCAAGGTTTTCCACAATGAACGGTCCTACGCTGCCCGCATCCAGGCTCCGCGACCTTTACCAGATCGTCGGTCCACCTAGTAGGAGGCCTGCCCACGCTACGTCTTCCGGCTCGTGGTCGCCACTCGAGACTTTAACCATTGGGTTCAAACAAATATTATTTTCTCTTGATAACCTATTCTAAAGTCACATTCATCAGATATCTGGGCAACATACAACGTAAGGTGGACCGACGACATCATAAAGGTAGCAGGAAGGCGCTGGACGCAGGCCGCTACCAACCGGGCAACATGGAAAGCATTCCGGGAGGCCTATGTTCAGCAGTGGACGACCTATGGCTGAGATGATGATGATGATGATACAACGTAAGTACAACGGTTTTGGCAATATTAGTTAGGTACTGGAGAGATTAGCAACGTAAATAAGACTTTGGAGTCCTTAGCTCTATGTTTCTTCATAAAGCCTTCATTTGTTTTGCGACGTCAAGGCGTATTAGCACCGACCGTCTCCGGGACTTTATAACTAGAGAGGAGTGACGTCACACCACAAAGCACAAGTTATTCCCCGCCCGTACCAGACTCGTTTATCATCGCCGTTCAGGCACCGCCGGACATACGTTCATTAGTAATGAAATATATTATACGAATTCACTACATACGTGTTTGTTTGTTTATTACTCGCATTCAGGATTATTTATTTTAACTGTGTAATGGACCATAAACTACGGTTTTATTTCGCATTGAATTTCACATTTGAAATTTGGGAAATTATAATTTTACATGTTCTCTCAATCACTGGAAGTGGCTTTAAGCATTATTTCTTCATCGCATAAAATAAATATCCGGGACAGTTATAAAATATATTCCTCAAATGGAAAAGTTTATCTTACATTTACCAAGCAGCATGAGTTGTCTTTATTGATCATGAAAGATCGCCGTTTAAAAAAATCACCGTTGACATTATTATGTAGATGATAGGAACCGAACATTCCCATTAGTCATCTATTCAAACTCATTATAACATCCCCGTTGCTCTTGTAAGGCTTTGGGTACGACATCCCATAGGAAGTGGGAGTCAGGAAATAGTTTCCGTTATTGCCGACTCGCTTTGTCATTTATCATTATGATTCAGGAAACAGCGGACTGCGTTCATTTCGTCTGAGGAGTCGTGACACTTTGATTGGGTGACGGACGTTTGTTGCTGTAGAGCGAGGAGACAAGTTTTGGACGTTAAGGTAATCATGAATAATGAGATGAGGTGGAGAAATGAAGAAAAATTAAGATTTGGATCATAGGTCTTTAACCTCGCTTGCTTGGGTAATGTTAATATGACAATTTGTTAGAATTAGGTTTTTTTATCCACAACGAGGAAGCTCTTGGCCTGTATCTCACCTGATGGTAAGTGATGATGAGGCCGAAGGTGGAAGCGAGCTTCACCCGGAGTCCACAACCACAGAGGAACTGGCTATCTTACCTCTAACTGCCGGAACACAACAATGCTGTTAACATTGTTGTTATGGCGACAGACTTAGGTAAGATGGTGGTAACTAGCCAGGCGGACTTGGAACAAGCCCTACCACTAACCAAACTGAACAGAAAATTCTGCCCCCCCCCACTGAGAATCGAACCCGGGACCTCTGCGTCTGAAGCAGGTGGTCTAACCACTAGACCACAGAGGCGGTCAAAATGACAAGGTTAAAATGGTTAAAGTATAATTATGTTAATCGATATTTATTACGTTTGAAAAAGTAGTTATAGGTGTTTTAGCAATTTAAAACGGCAAAACGCAGTGCAATAAAACACATAAAAGGATTATAGAAGCGAGAGACACAATCATTCGGTGTTTATTCATGAAGGTCATAAATTCGCGCGAGCGCCGAATGTCGGGCCCAGGCTGAACCGTGACAAACGACCAGCGGCCACTACCAGGATATACCGGCGTTTGCAGGATTGTGTCTATTATGATCAAATCTAATTAAAAGTCATAAAAAACATAATGTCGATACCTATACTGTGTGCTCGTACATTTCGCCCGTTCGTTCGTTTCAGCCGAAAGACGTTCACTGCTGGACAAAGGCCTTCCCCAAGGATTTCCACAAAGACCGGTCCTGTGCCGCTCGCATCCTTCGCCCGTATTTACAAAAAATACTATGCAGTCTCAAAGTGCGCGTGGATGCACAGGGTGGCACACGAACCGATCATAGATCTCTGTTCAAGGCTGTGCGTTCGATTTGCTGCTTCACTTAAGCAAGCATCGTTTGTAAATAGGGGCTTTATCTCTTATGACCTGAAACTTTACCATTGCCATTACACAAGTAGAGAAAACAATGTTAATAACAACAAATACATACAACAATTTTACTTTGTTCAGTTCGAGAAATAAACACGGATCATTAGGTCCGTATTGTATAGCAAAGTTTTGTAAATAACAACGTATTTTACTTATTTGCAAGACAAAGTTTGCTTTTGTATTGATACTGAAATACGTTGCAAGAAAATCAAGGATCAAAAATTAAAACAGTTTTGTCAATCTTTTAAAACCTTTATGTCGTGACGTCACGCGCCTCGCGAATAGTTTTCATTGCTCCCGCGTCGCGTGTCCATCGTTTATCATCAGGCTCCACTGGAGCCGGGCCGGACATTCTCGTCCGGATTCCGGACAGGGCCGGACCAGGATTCCGCGGAAACAATTTAAAAGTTAAACAGCGATATAACGTTACGCTGCCAGTTCAGGTGGGAGTAATATAGTTAGCAGATATTGTTGGAGCACCTGTCAAAAGTTTGCTTTTCAGACTGTTTTAGGGCTAACTACGAAAGAATTACCTCTTCATTCATATCAGATTTTAATAACATACATTATTTAAATAGATAGAATATCTACCTACTTGCCAAAATAAAAAATATGAATAGTCCAGTCAATGAATGCCTTAACGACGGTGTAGAGAGAAATCCGTGGAACACAATTTCTGACCTCGGGACTTTATTTAGCCTACTTAGGTGGTGAACATAGCAAAAGTCCCCGCCCTTAGCCCTTGAGCCGGCGGGGAGAGGGGGGTTTAAAGGTACCACTTTTCGGTTTTTCGCTTAATCCTCGGAAACTATGCGTCCTAGTGACATGACTACTATGAACCAAAAAAAGCTTATTCAATTTGCTACAGATGAGACTGTCAAGTTTTTCTATATCTTGTATAGTTTTTGCGGCATCTGCTCTAGAAGGTCTGTAAAATTGGAAATTTTATTGTTGTCTTACATGTTCCATTCAGGAGAAAATCGACTAAATCAACATTGAGCAAATACTATAGACATGCGGGAGCATGTTAAGCCTAGTTCTATGGAGGGGACTGCACCGTGCGTATATTTAGACGAACCAATTAGAGCCACTTTTGACTCCTCATCATTCAAAAACTACTGTGCATTAATACTTCAAATTTGGCTCATGTATTGAGACTTGCAAGATATACATCAGCTTCAAATTTCATAAATATACCTCAAACGGTTATTTAGGTATTGACGTTCAAAAATCGATATTTAGAGCACTACTATCTATCTATCACATGTGAAATGTTAAAATTTACTGGTTTTTTATTTGTTCCTTTGTATTTACATAACTACCTTTCTGGATGCCAAATTTGAACCTTCGAGGTCATCTGGAAGTGGTTAGAATTTGGTCTATAGGTCAGACATGTAGATTTTTGGACGTCAATATCTAAAGAACCGTTTGAGGCATATTTATGAAATTTGAAACTGATGTATATCTTGCAAGTCTCAACACATGAGCCAAATTTGAAGTGTTAATGCACAGTAGTTTTTGAGTGATGAGGAGTCAAAAGTGGCTCAAAGTGATTCGTCTAAATATACGCACGGTGTAGTCCCCTCGCAGGAACTAGTCTTAACATGCTCCCGCATGTCTAGAATGATTGCTCAATGTTGATTTACTCGATTTTCTCTTGATGGGAACATGTAAGACAAAAATAAAATTTCCAATATTACAGACCTTCTAGAGCATATGCCGCGAAAACTATACAAGATATAGAAAAACTTGACGGTCTCATCCGTAGCAAATTGAATAAGCTTTTTTTGGTTCATAGTAGTCATGTCACTAGGACGCATAGTTTCCGAGGATTAAGCGAAAAACCGAAAAGTGGCACCTTTAAACCCCCCTCTCCCCGCCGGCTCAAGGGCTAAGGGTGGGGACTTTTGCTATGTTCACCTCCTAACTAGTCTAAATAAAGTCCTGCAGTCAGAAATTGTGTTCTACAGTTTTCCATCTATAATGCTTTATTGACTGGACTAGAAGTGAATTCAAACAAAACTATTTGTCGTTTAGTTAAGTACTCGTATTTAGTTCTATCAAATAGAGCAAATTTAAAGATTAATAAGTTATTTAAACTCGAATTTAAACATTAAATAAGTTTACTTATTTATTTATATTAGGGAAACAAACAAGTTTAGTTAATTTTATCAACATTCAAAAGCTCAAAAGTAATAAATAAGAGCTACGAGTACATACGGTGCACACTACGCACGCCGCTGCCCGTAGCTACGAGTGCTACGGCACAACGTTCGTAGCTACGACGCTACGACGCTACGAGCCCGAGCTGACGGAATGCGGTTTCATTTGAGCGGGACATCTGCTGTGCGCTTGATAGGACGCTGTCCTGTCTGTGACCTCGGAGGGAATTTACAATTTAGGGACGAAATCACATATGGTACGACACTATGAAATCTAAGCCTACGTTTCTAATGATATTCAGATTTGGCGGAAAAACTGGCAGTTAGTAATACTTATCTAAGCCTGGGTGTCACCGTCTTAATTTAACTTTAACAAACAACAAAAATCTGTCAAACTCCATACAAAAAACACCGGTTATCGTTAAAGTTACAGTTAAAGCTAGGTGGTGCAACTCAGCCTAGTATACCTATTTCTACAATATTTACTTACATTGAAGAAAGATGAGTTATATTTTGTAGTCTCGGAAACCCAAAATATGAGATAAGATAAAAATTACCAAATTTTCAGGCAATGTCGCTCTAAAATCTTTGACCTGTTTCAGAACTAAAACCTCACAAACCTAAATCTCAACAGTTAATTTATTTGGAATGCATTTTATATCACCACGAGCCGCGCGCGACTGTCACTCAGCCGCGGCGCATGCAACATACACAAGAAGGGCGGCAGCCATCTCCCAAATTACAATCTACTTCAGTTTCAAGTGCAAGCGCTGGAAACTGAAGCTTTCGGTTTTGCAGCTGAATATTCACACGTGATGGTTTCGTTTTGCTCGATGTGTTCGCAGCATTTTTTTAGTTTCACAACACTAAATATTTTAAAATAGAGAAACACGGGTCTCAGCACGACATTTTATACGAGTTGTAAGTACCTACTCATAAAATATTTTACGGTGAAAAGATTGACAGATAGACAGCCCATTTTTTGTGACTACATTAAAAACTGTAGACTTATGTATCCTTTTTTTTGTTACAAAATTATAACTTGTTAGCGATGTATACTTTAAAATTACTGCTCTTTAAAACTAAAAGCTCCTGTTATTGTGTAGACAACGCTACAACAACGTAGCTGAAAGTTACGTCAACGAGCAATGTTCCAGATACCAACAAACTTTTGGACTGTACACTTAAATGTAAAACTTTGTGTTGTCTTTATTGTACAAAGAAGAAATAAAGAAATATTACATTTCTTTAATTTTATTGAAATATGTTTTTAGTGGGAAGTTGTGGGTGCCTACAAACTTTTTCTATTTCATCAGAAGTAGCCTTTTCTATTAGATCGTAATTTAAAAAAAATATAAAGTCAACAATAGCTACGAATATCTTACATAACATCTAAACCAAATATGCAAAAAGTTAACATACATTTTAGTAATGTAACTTTTTTTTTATGCTAGACAAGGCAGGTATTTGACCGCAATCGCACCTGGTGTTAAGTGAGATGCAGTCTAGGATGGTACATATCTGCCCTGTAAGTGCCTATTCACTCTCGCCTTGAAAACGCCCTGAAAACTTGTCAAAAAAGGTATGTTACTGTAGATTAGGCAGCCAAGCCAACACTAACTGACGCATACTTAACTAAAACAATTACGTGCGGCAAAACCATGTTCTCAAGAAGTAAAATAGGTGGGCATTAAGTAAGCTTAAACTACCTCCCAAGACACAGCTTCTGTCGCCACTCGGTCCCCACTTCGCAGGGTCTTTAAAAATTAATACACACATATTCACGATATAAATCTTGGAAATTCCCTGAAATTACGTTCACCGCAGTCATACCGAGATTTAGGGGACTCGTGTGACAACGCGTCCGACCACCCGGAGACAATTATCGGAAGCTTAGGGGGAGGTAATATTCTTCCGTTCGGAGGCCATCGTGCCTCTGATACCTACATTATTCATTTCGAATCCTTTCCGAGCGCTTGCCACGTTTGCGCCGGATTTCTCTTCCGACCTTTTTTTGTAATTTTTAGAGGTTATAAGTCACCAGAGGTCTTAGACGGTCGCTTTTGAGAAAAAATGGCTGACGCAGAAGTTATTATCGAATGTGTGTTTTAGGGGTTTCTTTTCAAAGTGAAGTCGCTGGGACGATCGTTTTCGGAGCCTACTCATATATCTTGTTAAAAACTATATCGCGATATTATTGATTGCTTTTGAATGTTTTTAACGGGCACACTGAAAAAAATGTTTGGTTACTGCTTACACAACAAAAATGACCACCGAACTAAGTGTTAACTATAACCAAACTAAGTCTAGCTCACTACAGAATTATTTGTTTAATTTATACAACATTTTATTCCTCATAACCAAAGTGTTCTGTGGTCACTTTTATTGTGTTAGCAGTAACCAAAAATTTTTTTCAGTGCATTTAGCTGATCAGTGAATTCTAGTATTTATAGCTTTTTGTTTTGTCTACCTAAAAATGTGTTTATAAGTGCTTCATGAAAATAAAAATAAAACAACTTCAAACAAAGGTACACTAAATAATTTCACTGCTTACCCAAGTTCCACGTACTAGAATTGAAAACGGATCGCGTGTGGTGACCACACTGGCGGGTATTAATGAAGCCCCTCAGTCGTCTTGGAGTAATAAAGTCAGATTACAGTCATTGTGCGCCGTCGATACCGCCGTATGAGACGCTATACCGAACTCGTACGAGGGATTTGACATATGATTTTTTTAAATATGGCACAGTTAGTTTGTCTTTTCTTCCGTTAGGTACTACTACAAATATTGTATTTCTTGATACCTACCTACTAGGCAATTTGAAATTTTAGTTCCACAAGTAAAATGTACCAAAAAAGATTAAAGAAAACAATATTATCTACGTGGTTCTTAAGAATTGAAACTATTATAAAACACGCCAAATGAAAACGATCCCCAGAAATCATAAAAAAATACCAGTTAATAGAATAACGTTCTTTTACTGCAATGTACAAAAATTTAACTGCCACCGCCAATACTGTAATCCCCGATAGTAGCAATATCGCGAAAAATTCAATAATAAAATTCGTGAAACTATGTATTTTGCTCGGAACGAATGAGAAATTCCGTCCATTTTTTAAGCGAGCCCGAGTGCTGAGCGAGATGGCAATACAATATCGATGTAAAGGTTGTCAATTTGCAGGTTAATTGTGGTCAAATGATAACGATAAACAATAATGTTTTTTTTGAAAAACAGATGAAAAAAAACTATGTGTGCGTTCTCCATTTACTAGAAAAAAAAATAATTTACTTGTACTAGACATACTAATACATGTATAAATGTACCAACATTCTCAAGTATGCCGTACATTTTATGTAAGATCGCCTAGTCACGTCACTACAACGAAACGATGGTGATGGGAGCACTTCTGCAATAACAACGCTGACGCATCCGGCGACCGCGGGGCAGCCCTAGTGCTCCCGCCCTGGCCGGCTGCCAAATCGCACATTGGCCCATATAGCCCATTACCTAGGTACCATTGGCACTAATTGCTTCCATAGCCACGACACTCGCAGCTCGAGCTTTAATTCTGCCAACCCTGATGCATTTGCATCTATGGGGGTAAAATGTGGGGTAGTAGAGCTGACGCATTGGCCGATGGGCATAACGTCATTGTAAAATATAAAATAAAGGATAGTTAAATAATAGTTACTTCAAGAATAGTCTTTACAACTACAAGGTAGAAAACGTGTTTCTTAAATAATAAATCAATCTATACTAATATTATAAAGCTGAAGTTGTGGAACATGACGCTCAACCACCATAAGGATGTAATGGTGTTAGTGCATCTAATTTACACAATCTTGGTTTGTCTATATATACTGGGCAGGGTAAAAAACTTCGTCACCGCGATGCAGGATTGTATGCGCGGTGGAGTTTGCCATAGTAAGATCGTAACAGCGCCATCTGTTGGTACGGTTTGTAGTGGCGCAATTTATTAATCACAGTTTGTTTATTTGGTTGAACGCGCTAATCTCAGGAACTACTGGACCGATTTGAAAAATTCTTTTTGTGTTGGATAGTCCGTTAATCCCTGAAGGCTTTAGGCTATATATCATCACGCTAAGACCACTAGGAGCGGAGCACCAATGAAGAATGTTTCAAATCAGTGATTTTTTTCCTTTTGAGAGCTGACGCTGCGTAAACGGTTAAAGTTTCGCATAAATTATGTATGATAGGATTTTCCCCTTTAAAAGTTCTACAAAAAAGTCCGCGACAGCATATGTCTATCTTTTATGGTTGGCTCACTGTAACCTTTTTGTCTGGATGTCTGGATGTTTGTTCCTCTTTCACGCAAAAACTAATTTTATTTGTGTGGACCTATATTAACGAGAGATTACAAGAGATTACAAGGCGTCAAATATTTCAAGAAAAAAATTAAAAACTATTATAAAGCTAAATTTTGCTCTCATGGAGCCTTTACCTACTCTGACAAATTAAGACTTAGAGAAGAAACTAATAATAAAACTATTTAACTGTCCTGCAATGAAAAGCTTGATCGGGTACAACACCTCAAGTTATTTCAGAACTTGATTTCATTAAAAGACTCCGAATATCAAATCGCTTAGGTATCTAAAGTCAAACGATTCTGAAATGTCAAGTGGACTAATGAATAACCCATTAAGATAGTAGCGCCCTCCTGTCAATGACATACCTGGAACGATAGTTTTGAACAACTAATAAAAATGCTTTGTCCTAAATGACTGACGGATATCGTAGAGACCTGAAAGTTGGAAGGTGTGTTCTTTTTATGACGTAGGCATCTCATAAGAAAAGATTTTCCGAAATGGGGTCATGAAATGAAGGGGGTGAAAAAAGGGGGCAAAGTTTGTATGGGACAAAGTGATAAAGATAAAGATAAAGATAAAGATAAAGATACGTTAACCCTACGGTGGTCGCGCTCTAAAATATTACGTAAATGGTCGCGTGGATTACATGCGTAAGCCATTTTATGGAGTAAAAAAAGAAGACATCTCTTTATAAAAACATGTTTCTTTATTTTTTATATTTATTGTTATGTATTAGTTAATGAAATAATCAAACAAAGAAACGAGAAGTTCTTCTCAGTTTTTATAAATTAACCAAAACATAAAAATCATTATTTTTCATCAAGAAAATGTCAACTTTGGCAGTTCAGAAATTATTCAGTACTAATAGCACTTATTTATCTTCTTTTATCTATAATATATAAAGCTCGATTCCTACTCACTGACTGACTGACTGACTGACTGATCAGGGGTATTTTTGGGGTATTTAGAGGGGAGAGGGGTAAAATTGTTGTTGTTTGTTTTAAACTAGATTTTTTGACTGCCAGCTTTGTTACATTTTTTGAAACAAAATGGCGGCATTTTTTGAAACATCAACTTTTTTGTTTTTGGTCCTGAATTTTTTCCTTTTTGGTGGTTTGTTGGGGTTGCCAAGGTGTGTTAAAAAATGTGAGAAAAAAATGAAAAAACAAAATGGCCGCGCCGCCATCTTGGATTGAAAACGCGATTTCGAGGTGTTTTTGGGGAGGTGTCACTCCAAGATGCGCAATTGTTTTTGAAATTTTCTTTTGGTTATTTTTGACGTATATAGTCTGCTTCAGAGTCCCATTCACAGATTATCGAAAAACAAGATGGCGGCTGAGCCGTCGGCCATTTTGTTGCGATCAAAAAATTCCCAAACTTTGGTAGCAATTTTCCGGTAGATGGCGACACCGGAGTGGGGTACAATGTTCCGGGCGATTGTTGGTCTGTTATTCGAGTGTTGCCATGAATCGGAAAAAACTACCATTTTGGAAGAAAATTTTCCACCACGGCCCCGGATAGTAGAAAATGGAAATTTCCAAAAATTCCATAAACTTGGAATGCAGTCTGGTGACATTTGGGTACCCGAATGACATTTCACCATTTTTACGAAAAAAGTCTGGCAACACTGAAAGTTATGGGGAAAAGTTTTTTTTTGCGACATGGGTGACTTTAAAGTTAGTGACGGACAGAAAGAATTATGGCAGAAAAAAAATAAAAATGACGTTTGGTTGGATATACGACTCAGACTATGGGAAAAATCCGAAATGTCAAAAAATCAAGATGGCGGCGGCGTGGTCGGCCATTTTGTAAAAAGTTGAAAATTCCGTAATTTTGGAATTAATTTTTCGAGCAGTTGGCAACATTTTGGAAAGTCGAGTTGTATGAGGCAGTTGTGTGTCTTGTCGAGAGGTTTCGCTTGGGTGAAGAATTTTTTCCAGTGTTGCCACACTTTGGGAGATTTGGTCCAAAAATGTCGAAAGTAGAAATAACGACTTCCGGTCAAAAATTTGGANTACTACTACGCTGAATATTGTGTGCGGATTGGGTTGTCGTACAGGGGTACTACATGGTAAAATAAATCTCGGAGGCGAAAGCAGGATAATTTATGTAATTGAATCATTCACTGTGTTTAAACGATCAAATAGTATTCAAACATTTAGATAATAACGTTAAAAACCATTTAAAAATCCTATGAGAACTTTTTCGACTTCTACACGGACGAAGTCGCGGGCAAAAGCTATTTGTAAAATCATCATCATCATCATCATCATTTCAGCCATAGGACGTCCACTGCTGAACATAAGACTAAATTATTAAAAGTGCCTACCCAAACTCATTAGTCCACGCGGACGAAGTCGCGGGCACAGCTAGTGATCAAATAAGTTCAAGAGAAGATACAAATCTAAGCCAAACCCTCAGCTGTGATTTGTACCTACTTAGCTAATTGGAAATCTTCTCCAAACTTCATCTTTATTTCTTTTAAGGATAAGTTGTGAGTAGTGAGATCAAGAAGTGAACTTTCTAAACTTTTCTCATCCGAAGTGGAGGTAATTTTAAACGCAACTATATTTTGTTAAAAATCAATTTGACTATGAATGATGGTGCACCTAGTTTATTTTCGTTCATAATTATAAGATAAAAATATACCCGTTTATTAATAAAATATACATCCTAGTTGAACTCTGGTTTAAATTGTCATTTAAACGGTTTTACTGTTTAAAAAAACGCTTGATGTATGTAGTGGCTGTGGGGGCAAACTTTTTATTGAATAAATAGCTACTTAGTACTCGTACTATACTGCACTATTTACACACTCACTAATGCAATTACAACATAGTCATTTGTTTTTTTTAATTCTTTTTGTTGTGCCTTTTGAAACCATTCAAGTTTTAAATCAAAGGGGATTCTGGCCAGAGGCGAATTCTCACGTTCTCGATTTCATTGGGCTCCCGTCGCCCCGGTCTGTCCGCGCGCTCACACAGCGTGCTTCTTACCGTTTTAATTAATCCACGAATATTGATGGCGGGTGTTTCGATTGAATTTTAATCAACGTAGGTAGGAGGAATTAATATTATTGGTATTGCGAGCTTTTATGTATGTAGGTATTCTAGGCTTTTGTAAACAAATGCTGCTACTGAGTTATGAAGATACTTGATCCAGGTCCAGGTATCCATCAATTCTAAAAATAATATGTTTGCTACCTTTTGGTTGTGAGAAGCAACCAAGCATTATTATGTTTTCATATTTAAAGTCAATCAAGGTATTATAATTGGAATTATTTTCCAATTTATTACTCTATGTACTCATTGCAAGTCAGCAGGCCGATATAAATCCCAATCAAATTAATAAAATTAACTTGCACCTTGTCTGACCGAGTCCAGCCAGTTATCGGACGTGATGTTAATCTTTAGTTAGTTTCAAACTAGCCAAACTCAGTTTAGTTTGTATTAACACAAGTTATAATTAACTTTTTAAAAAAATAAAACCGACTTCAAATGCGTGAACACAAAAAAAAACTAAAAATTAAAAATATTGCGTATAAAAAAGTTCAACCCCAATTTTCCACCCTTGGGGGTGAAATATTTTCTTCAAATTCGCATGAAACCACCCTTTTGATAATACCTATTCAACAAAAAAATAATCGTTCAAATTGATTTATAATCGGCGGAGATATTGCGTATAAAAAAGTTCATCCCCAATTTTCCACCCTTGGGGGTTGTTTTTTCTATTATTCAATTTAAATGGGACCACCCTTGAGGTATTACCTATACGCCGAAAAAAGATTTGTTCAAATCGGTTCATAATTGGCGGAGTTATCGCGTAACAAACATAGAAAAAAAAAAAAAAAAACATACGGGTCGAATTGATAACCTCCTCCTTTTTTGAAGTCGGTTGAAAAGCATTTTCGTGCTTACTGAGTTTCTTATTTACAACTTTATTTTTGTCTCGAGCAGGGTACATTTTCGTTGATTATAAATACCTATATATTTAAGCTTGATGACATCTATAACTAAAACAAATGAATTGATATCGTAAAGATGTATTCTAATGTAAATAAATAAATAAAACTTTATTTCCGAAAGGTACACAACAAATACAAAAAATTCACTGGTGTAATTAATCAATTGGATCACTCAATTATTTATTGCATCCATAATGACGTATTAGATTTGAATTTGACTTCCTTTATTCAATAAAATTGGAAATGTCACAATCTACACTATGTTTTGGCTAAGTTAATACGTACGATACTGAATACAATTTGTATTGGATCAAACAATTATTGATTAACAAATAATTAAGCTTTTGTAAAGGTGTGCTTTGAACATATCAGCAACAATACAATATTACGCGCGTTCCATGTTCTCACAACACAAACACAATAACCGGAACGCTAATCAATCCAAATGTTCACTTTAATGCAAAGAGAATGAACGGCCTCTTAATTAATGCAGTGTTAAACCCAATTCATACGGAATCATAACCGATACTCCTACACAAACACAAATTATACACAGAACTAACTCTGCCAAACATGTTCAGGGGTTTCAGCTTTAGGCATCTTTCTCACTCACTATCGGATTCTACCAAGAGTAAAAGAGACAAACTGAGCCGAAATTCCAAAGTTGTTTTTCGAGGTAGGACCCGTGTACCCAATGTGGGTCAACAGAAATGGCCGAATAGTGCCGAACTGAGCCGAAAGAGGACGAGCGATAATCCCTTAGAGTAGTAAGCCGGTACAAAGGCACTCTGCAGTTTAAATCGTGTAGCACTGAGTTCAAATGCTCGATCAAGATTAAGTGTATCCATTTAAAGAAACAAAAAATCTGGTTCAATGCATAAATGATGCAAAAGAAATAAAATTTTTGTTTTCCCTGTTTTGAAGTGGTTCTCTTAGGTAAAGCTTTTTTGTTTGATTATAATGCTTTTCGAAAAAATAATTTTGGTACAAAAGTAATCATTTGCAAATTGTGGAATCGAAATTATTGTAAATACTTGGTAAAACATAATACCTCTGGCATACGAGTATTCAAACCATGAACTATTTTCATCGAGGTATACGGTGTACATTGTTGATAACGAAGTTGTGCAATAACATTAAGCTACAGCTGGCCACATGCCTCAATCCCGCCGATGTGGGTCAGCGCAGCCGGCCGAACGGCCGAACGCAGTAATCCCTTTGAGGCCGAACCGCCGGCCGGTGCAGCGGCCCTCGAGCACGTTTCCTGCTGATCCAGCTAATTCCTTTTGTGCCTTTTTAGCGAAAGTGACCACGTTTCCGAACGAGCGCCCTCGCTGTAAGTGAAATGGTATTGGAAGATGTTTGGACTTTTTAACGGCGTCTGCACATTTTGAATGCGTCTGGGAATACACTGGAAACACCGGTGCAGTGAATAACGAAATGAATATTTTTACCGAGAACGTAATAATGAACGTCGATACGAAATGGAAAAGCTTTTTTGATGATAACTGGAGAAATGTTATTACTTTTGCAGCTGGAATTTATGATTAATAAATAAATAACGATTCGGAGAAATTCTGTTTCGTCATTTAATGAAGAAACGTACTTTTCAGAACAGTAAACATGCAAAATTACTTTGGGATTGGTATTTTTAGTACGTTGAATATCATACATGTATGTAATTTGCTGCAAAAAGTATTGCTGTAATTTACGTTTCTTTGATTTGGTGTTACAAATAAAATAAACCTCTGCTATTTTACATCTCAACATGAAGAGGAATTTGTTTACCGTCAAAAAAACACTAATATTGTTGAGGTTCAAAGCACATTTTTGTCAAAGTGTGGATTCCAATTTGCGGATTCTCGCAAATCGAGGCGATAAGATCAAATACCACTGCGACGGTGAACGATACGAACGAACGACAGTACGTACAGGGTAGAAACGATTCAAACTCAAGTTATTCATTGCATGTCATATTTACAAATTAGGAGTGATATTTATTATAATTATCAAACGAAATAATATGTTAAAAATAATTATTTCGTATTAGAAGTACGTATTGTACCAATGTAGCAACATTTCAGTTGTTAGCAAGCACGTATTCTCGTATGCCTTTCGTCTGCTTACGTTTTCATCGCTGCATATCGCGCCGTCCGTGTAATCGGCCCAGTGTGCGAGGAATGCCGCGTCGGAATCCGTGAACTACGTGCCCCACACACGGTGCAAGGCAAGAATGTGATATCGAACTTCCGTTCAACTATTTCTTGACCTTGTTAATGAAGCTATAACTTGGTCACAGTTGTTTAAAGTTTAAGAATACTCGTATACTAACTTAACAAAACTGAAATAATTTATGCAAAGGTACATGAAAGTTTTAACTAAATCACCGTTTTGTTTCTTTTTATCAAAGTGAGGAATACCTAGGTAGCTAATATTTTTTGATAAAACAATTTTCATAATTTCGATAAAAATGGGCTAATATTAATTAATAGTCCAGCTGACCGTAGCATTGCTACGAAAGCTGCACCATGGTCTTGACAATAACCTTTAAGAATACATACAGAATCCTGCCGATTTGTGGGGCTTCCCTCCAAGACCCCTACCGCCACAGCCTAATCCGGGCCTGGTTTATTGGCGGGAATAATACCGCCGAAGCCGGAGCGTTCAACGCGATTTCTTTCTCTTTACTCCGTAATACAGAATTTATTGCTAAGCCGTTTACTGCGAAATCCACTGATGTTATCACTGATTTGACGTAAATACTTCGGGTGGGCGTAATCTTGTCAATATCGGAGGCTTACCGCACATAATGTTATTGGATAAATCACAAATGTATGATATGAATATATTATCGTGATCTTTTCAGTGCCTAGTCAGCATTATGAAATTCATTTGACAGAAATAATCAAGGAATAGTTATTTTTAAATTGCCTGAGGTATTGCGCTGCCAAGAGTGAATGCTTTTGTTCTCTCATTTTAGTAATATTGTTTTCTTGGCAGTCTGAAGCGGATTGTTCGTCAATCAATAAAATCAAAGAAGTGCAATCTGCAGCCGTTAGCGCCGTCCAACAAAGGGCGCGCTTTGTCAGCGCTGTGAGCGTTTGATGATGCACGCTAAATAGGACAGATTGATTGGAAACTCAACGCTAGGATCAAAATGCAAAGTGAGAGAAAATTCTTCACTCTTTACATTCATTTTTTTCATTATTGATTGAAAATTGGTTGTTACTACACGTTTCTTACATTTAGTACTTAGTACTTAGGTTACAATTTTATTGTGACTGATTATTGTGTGTGAGTAAGATGACTTGTGTATAATTATTGTGGGCGATTATTCAGTGTTATCTGTCAGTCTTAGTAATTCTTTAATACTAGGAAACAACAGCTTTTACACACAGTATGTGGTTTTCACACTAAACTTGTTCTCTGTTCCTTCGAGTCCACCTTTATTACATGATTTGCATCCACGCCAAATGCACGATTGTTCAATAACAATCGCATCTACACTCGAGCGCACGCCTCTCATTTGCATGCTGTGAATGAAATGCAATGCGCATCCGATTGTAAGCCTTATTACCAAGACCTAAGCTGTGCTGTCTACAATAATTGCCTGTGACTGTTCATGGGAACAAAGGACCCAGACGCGTGCTAGGCACTCTTCAAGTGCTAACGGAATGACTTGAATATTCAATTACGTGTTTATGTTTAAAGTCTATCTTAATTTAACGCGCTTGGTGGAAGTTTCGCCCGAAATACAACAATAAGCATATATTAAACATTTACCTTGCCAACTACCTTACCTATTCATGTGAGTGTGTTCTTAGCGTTTTGTTAATTCTTAGTGCTTTAAGTTATTAAGACTAGCTAGAGCAATACCACAAAGAATGTTGAAATAATAATTATACTAATAACAATGGAATGGCATTAAAAGATTTCCTGCCGATATGAGGCACGTCCATCGAATATAATACAAAAACCCGCTCGGCAACATCGATAAAATCGAACGTTACATTATCGCACATCCCAAACGAAAACAAATACACATTTATGGAATCGCGAAATGTAAATACAACACGTGACAATAATTGTCCGCCGCGAGTGCGCCGCCTCGCATACATTACGATGCGATCTGGGCCGGTATAGATTTTGGATTAATGCGTGCCAGTAATTCGTATAGATAGCTTGATTAACTTAATGTGTTTGTAATTACAGCCCGCAATAAACAGCCATCATACAAACGGTTGTCGTAAAATTTAAGTTTAGTATTACGATCGATAGGTAGTCAAATAATTCTAATGGTAGACGACGCCCACTGGTTACCTGGTGGTCCACTTAGAGCGTGCCCAAACAAATATTTTTAAAACCCAGGACAGTCTGTCCTGGCGCCCCAGAACAAAGAGAGCCGATCCTAAATAATAGCAAAGAAGAATAATATTGCGATGGATAGCATGTCGATAAGACATGGATCTCAATCAAACGTATAAAAATATTTTCGACAGTTATACCAACATCTCCCATCTCTGTGGACACTATGGGTTGTCTCTTCTAAAGTAGTAATTTTTTTAGTAGAAAATCAAGTAGGTACCATAAGCTTTCATGAATTGTATGACTATCGAATGGCTGAAGTTATTAGAGCGAACATCGAAACCGGTTCAATACAAATGGTAAGTTGAGTGTACAAGTATTGACAACTTGGAACTACCTGTCATCTTTAATGCACAAACGACTGCGTATTGGACATTGATCGAGCTATCACCCACTACTACTGACTGGTATTAATACCAGTAAACCAGAAGATACACGCCGAGCCAATGTTGACAGAGCCCCGGCCGTCTGATGAGCGCGCGGCAATCAAACCCGGCTCAGCCGCGCATTGTAGCGGCTTATGCTGCTGGAGGGGTTAATCACGATCAATGCCTCGGCGACCCGAGACCTAATTGCTAATATGAACACTAATGAAGTGATCCTAATTAATGGATTACATGTTAGCCGCTCCGCTACATTGCGGTTACATAATGTACGAGTAGAGTCCGTATTTCGTATCGTTAAAATGACTAATACAGGATTTTGATTAATAATTGAGTTCAATAATTCATCCAAACTTCCTGAGCCATAATAACCTAATAATACACAAGTCATTTAATTAATATTATATTCTTGGTAAAATAAAGCTCAATAAGCACTCTGCGCTTGAACTGGCAGTCATATAATTTTATAAGCTGACTAGCTTTCCTCCCGCGGCTTTGCCCGCGTGGAATTTTGTCTATCACAGAAAAACTATATCGCGCGCGTTCCTGTTTCAAATACCGGGATAAAAACTATCATATGTCCTTTTCCGGGACTCAAACTATCGCAATACCAAATTTCATCAAAATCGGTTCAGTGGTTTAGGCGTGAAAGAGAGACAGACAGACAGACAGACAGAGTTACTTTCGCATTTATAATATTAGTACTATAGACTAGTATAGATTTCAATTAAATAAACTCGAAGCAAATATGACGTAAAATCAAATGTATCACCGCATCATATTTTAACAGAACAGACTGCTTTCGTTACATTCCGCTAGCAACAAAGAAAGCAAAAAAAAAATCTTCGGCTTTAGGGATAGTACACATGCGAGCGCCATGCAGATGCACAATGGTGCATGCTGCGCTGAGCCATTGTGGCCGGGCCTTTATCTCGATAGGCCCGCCGGAGACCGCTCGGCCGGGCCTTCAACTGTGAGCTCTTATTAATATTCTAGCTGGCAGTTTTGGCATGATGAGATAGCACAAAGGTTTTACATATTATGCCGGGTTAGGGTTAGGCAAACATTGTTATCGCGTTTGTTTTCGACTTGTTTTATTTGGTTGTTTCGTGGGGTTAACGTTGAGGGCGATAAGTGTTCCTTGTGATAACAAACAATATATTTTTGGTTGTGTTGTTATCCAAATTGTGACGCTACACCTTAGTTAAGTATTTATTTGCTTATAAATAGTTTAGTGCAAAGTATTTATTTGCTTATACATAGTTTAAATAATTTGTGACTATAACGAATTTAACTTATAAATTACTCATTACGGAACTATTTTAAATCAATTAAGAACAAATTCTTAGTTGCAATGTCATACAAAGGTTACTTATATCTGACTGATGCACTCCCTATTAATATCACAGGTACACTAACTACTTAAACCAAAGTGAACAAATAGACCTCTTCATTACATCGCACCTGCACTCAAACTTCATTCAGTTTGAGTTGCAGATCGTTCCATAGATCCGAAGCCGTTAGAGCTGCCATAACAGCATTAACTACTGTAAGTGAAGTCGAGTTATATCAATCAGTGCGCTTACCATGAGTTTACGTTAGGTGTGCTCGCTAGCGACTGCGTAAAAAAATGACATTAATTGTATGACATATTGTGCAGCGCCCCTAGTGGCTACTTTCAAGAAACAAAATCTTCATAGAGATTTTTGACGTACTCGCTAGCGAGCGCACCTAACGTAAACTCATGGTAGGTACACAGAGCTCGCCCGCGGCTCACCAACTTACGACGCATCGGAGGTTATGTTACTTGAAGTTGGTTCAAGTTGATTGCAAAGTTAAATGGTGTTTCAATGAACTGTGTGCTTACCATGAGTTTACGTTAGTTGTGCTCGCTAGCGACTGCGTAAAAAAATTACATTAATTGTATGACATATTGTGCAGCGCCCCTAGTGGCTACTTTCAAGAAACAAAATCTTCATAGAGATTTTTGACGTACTCGCTAGCGAGCACACCTAACGTAAACTCATGGTAGGTACACAGAGCTCGCCCGCGGCTCACCAACTTACGACGCATCGGGGGTTATGTTACTTGGAGTTGATGAAGTTGATTGTAAAGTTAAATGGTGTTTCAATGAACTGATGATTTGTGTTTGGAGTTTAGTTCAATATATTTAGCTAATTTAATAGGGAAATCGTCGTGGACATCGAATGTTCTGCGTAGATAATAATTTCAATGTTTTGCAATATCTGCACTGTGGGTAACGGTATTTAAATACATGGGGAAGATCTATGTTAAGCAATGAACGTCATATACATAGATAAAATGATGATGAAATCTAAATATTGAGTGATATCTCAAAGGTGACTGACTGACCGACTGACTGACATAGTGATCTATCAACGCACCCACAGCCCAAACCACTGGACGGATCGGGCTGAAATTTGACATGCAGGTATATGTTATGACGTAGGCATCCGCTTAAAGAGGGTTTTACTAATCTTCATCCCCAAGGAGGTAAAACGGGATCCACGCGTACGAAGTCGCGGGCGGCCGCTAGTGATACATATAATTTAATCTTTTGCAATAAAAAATAAACTCGTTGGCCATTCCAGGAAAGCTCAAACCCTGGCTTCAATACGCAGCCCAATTCCATTGAAACAATACGCCGGGCCGCAAATAAACAAAACACATCAGCGCCGGACCCGTCCCGGCGGGTCCCGCGGGGCCCCTCATCGTCACACTTGCCGGGATAATTCCACGGGCCCCGCCGGGGAGCCCAGGATTGCCGCCAATTTCGGGCGTCGGGAGTGCGACTATTACTGCTAAGGTTTTATAGGGTATAGGGCCTCAGTCGCTCTGAGGAACCCAGTTTGTAACAGTAATATATTAACGCGAGCGTCTTGACAACGGTGTCTGGTAAATATCATGTAAGATACCTACTACTTGGTACTAAGGTACTGAAGATATGATGTATGACGATATAATGACATAGTAGGTACAGGGTAGACCGCGTGGAGAGGATTCTGAATGATGAATGAATGAAGTGAGAAAAAAATTAAAAACCAACCATAGGTGATAGTTTAGGATAAATCACAAAATTAACTCTATCTCCTAAACTAAGCGAAGTCGTAGAACATACATGGGGGTGATTTAGATACACTTTATTGTAAGGAATCTAAATTTTAGCTTTGAGCGTCAACTCCCTGGCCACCGTGTATAACCACCCTAATACACCCTTTTAAATTTCCAAACTACGCGTAAGTAGCTACTTATAAATTTTAATGTAGGTATAAAATAAGTTGACAATATCAAAATAATTTTCCGAAGCAGCTTTTGTCTCCGCTTATCTGTTCGCACTTGAAACCAATATCGTACTTTCCTTGCCAGTACTTCTAATATTGAGTTGAAGGGGTATTCAATATTTTGCTAATGAATTGTCTCATTCATAAAACTCAGTTAATCTCCTACTGTCTCGAGTACTTAGCGACATACTTTAAGAATAATTGTCTTAGACGAGAATCTCTCATCGGGATTAATTATAAATTCGCGGAACACGTGACTCGGCTCCCGATGAGCGGATTCGTCCTTTACACAGAGACTTATCATCTTGAACCTTATCTCGACTTGACATAAGAACGCTTTTGTTGTAGCTGCTAAGAGTAAAGAGCGATTAAGGACGTAGCTTTGTGTTTGCAAGTCATTGAAGATTACAAGGCAGGATTAAGAAACTTGATATTAACAATAGAATTCAACGCGGACGTATGCATCGGTATGACATATTGTTCCTGGTGAGAGGCACAATGTGTGATGAACCCTTAGTCGGTATCATACATACATCCATATTTCACGTCCGTATTCTGAGATGTAGTTCAGGATTGTGATTAGTTTGAGTCCTAGCTGCCAGTAATTTAACTTGCCACAAAGATAACGTATTTTATGAAAAGTGAAGGGCCTGGACCGTGTATAGTTAGTTCTGCAGTAACTTATTGGGTTTTGCAGCTTGGCTAATGTTACTAAGAGCTGAAAACACTTTCATTCACTTATCTATCCTGTTTAGTTTATGAATAGCAGATAAGCTTAATTAAAAATGTCACGCTCCTTTCTTAATTCAATGAAAATAATGCTTTGTAATGTCTAGCCTGAATTCACAAGTCGTTAAACGTTAAAAGTCTTTTATTTTAATAGAACTTCTTGAAATTTAGCGTTAAAATTAGACCAAAAATTAGAATATGGTTCTCGCATACAAATGGTTACTTACTCGAAGCCAGTACACCCACGTGATTCGCAGGGGAACAAGTAAGCTGTTGATTGGATCTAAGTCCGAGCAACAAAGCCGACACTGTCCATGCAGCGCCAATCAGGAGCAGCTTGTGTTAATTGTATGAACTGATTACTGGAGATAGGAACTGCAACAAGGTAGGAAGGAACATGAACATTCCTACCTCGTATACGAGTAAATACCATGACTCAAGAACTTGTTTAAAACAAAGATGCAAGTTGATTTAATTTGCATAAGTAAAGTTGAAATGTTTTGTGCATTTCCATTAGCGGATGATTTGGAGAACATATCTTGATAGCTGGCAAAACAGTAGATGTCTAAAAGGAGATTGGAGTTGTTGCTCTTTGGTGCTCCTTGGGGAAGCTTGCAGTGGGATTGATGATGATGGTAAGAGATGTTTGCAATGGTATATAGCTGTCATTAAGCTTAACAAAAGTATCTATGTTCTGTCAAAACGACATCTTGTTGGTATAGCAAAAACTTTTAGCATAACAATTTTGATAGCATCGAAATAAAATCGTACCAATACAGCTTGGGACTCGTTCTAATTCCAGAACAAATAAACGAATCGTGTAAAGCTATCCTTCAAACGGATCGACGTCCAACTTCGGCATCTACTCGTATCGCGGCTGAAGTTTAAGCTGAATTGGTATGATGTCCGATACACGCGTCATTCATCATGCGGGATCAATAGCTCGCCGTCAACTCGAGCCAGCGCGTTTGGTCGCCGAGCTGACAGGCACAGGACGTAGAGATCGGACAGCCCACCCCATTGAGCAGCTTATGCTATCACATACATGCAGAGCTTTAGCTCAGAACTCAACGCCTGATGAAGCATTTTTATCTCTGTTCTAAGTATCGTAGTGCCAAATTCTCGTTAGTTTAAACACACTCGTTTTTTTGTAATTAATAACATTGAGTTTTTAAAAATGAACGTCATAGTCATACTCCTTCAGACTACAAAGCTAGCAACTTCGTGTAAGAAGCAGCTAAAGTTTTCTACGTTCCAAGGAACATTTTCGTTTGCAAAGAATCTAACTACTTTCTTGTAAGACAGGAACTTCCTTTATAGCTTAGCACCCATAATTTAGCTCTCAGTTATTATAACAAACCGACAATCTAAACTTCCTAAATACTTTTGGACTTTTTTTGTAATAATTAACCAGTGGTGGTGCAAGCGCACCATGACGTTTTACTTTATGAGTATTTTTTAAAACATGACCACACCACACTGACGTTTGTTACTCTATTCAATCTTTGTCGAATACTTTAGTGTTTAGGGCTTTTGCCACTACTATCAACTATAATACCCTCTTCCCGTAAAGAGTGTTGTTCCACTCCAGCTCCTGAGCCGTCCGCGTCATTGTCCGGGTGATTTATCGCGACGTGGCGCACGCACAAACATTTACGGTCGTGATTGGATTTAACTTTCGGGAGTGTCATTGGCCAGATTTGTTCAGCGACAAGTCACAAGCTGGCATGACATTCAATATAAACTTTATCACCACGCAATAAAAAATGAAACGAATGATTAAGCAGCAGCACGTTGCAAACTTTTAGAATTTAATACAATGTGTAAGCAGAAAGCAAATTTTTGCTTAGCATTTATATCTTTCAGGTTAAGTTCTGCAATGTTCGTAAAAATATTCATAAAGTAGTGAAAACTCATCACATAAAACAAGATAATACGTTCACAATTCAGAACCTTTGCGAAGCTGACGGAATTCACAGTTTTTAATTTGCATACAAAACAAAAAACCGAGCTGCTCTTTAAAGCATGAAACCTCGAAATCCTTTTTAAAATTGCACTCAGCTGGCATGATGCATGTAATTAAAAAGTGGGGCAATGTTACGTATGAGACCACGGAAACTTGGACTACGAAGCCTTCCGAGGCAAGCGGGAATAGGGATCAGCTTACGTCGGTTAATGTGTAGCTGTGGGGGGATATGGGAAGGGAGAATGGGGGGTTTCGATGAAACCACGAAGCTTTGATATCAGTGCATCGTGATAGATATGTTGATTCGAACGTGTATGGAGTGCTCGAATTAAAATTTATGGTGCCTAGTAACGGACATGAATTTATTGACGCGCGAGTAACTCCGAACGGGCAGGACATGTTCTGACTAGTACCATCGAGTACCGTATAACGTGCGAGGAGATAATAAATGTCGAGGGTTTCGTGCAGTCGTCGTAGAGTTTACATGAGATCTTGCTAACGTAAATAAAGTAGGTATGTAATACATGCACTTGTTATTTTCTCATATCAGTCAAGTAAGGTGTTTCGCACCCGTCTCGTAAATATCAAGTAGGTGCACTAACGTTTTATGCCGGCACTAACCCGGTCTAGCCGCGAATATAAGCTTTTAATATTAAAGCCGATCTCGCGACGGACGCCGACCGGGGCGACACTCGATGAGGCCACAGCATACAACTTAACACGTTAATACGAAATCATAAATGTATAATTGTCATAATTTCTTCTCAGCACTTGCCATATTATGTTTGTCTCGAAGCGCTGGTAGGGCCCAAAAGATAAGGAGACATGTAAAGTGCCCCATAAGGGCTACCTTTTTCTTTTTTTTATTATTTTCTATTGACGTTCATAAGTGCCACTTGTGGTCTAAACTGAATAAATATTTTTGATTTTGATTTTGATTTTTGATTTTTGTAGTCATACCATTTACAAGTGCTATTACATATTTACTTTGATTAACTCTTGAAAGTTTGAAAAATAATTATACTAATTTTTAAATTGTTCATCTTTTTAGTACCTACTAAATCTTTTACTTTATTTTATGCAGAACATGGCAGGTATTTGATCGCAAACGCACCTGATGATAAGTGAGACGCAGTTTAAGATATTATGTTATGTTTTGTACAATTAATTGCAGGTTTTTCTAAATAAGCTGAGCCACCCCACAGTTGGTTTAAGCCTAGCTTTCTTGCTTTGCAACTACCTACCCATATTCACAGAAAACCCTAATACGAGTAAGAACTAGAAAATACATAAGTACTTACTTATTAGAGTTATGCAAACTAAAATGGACCAGTTGAATTACATTATGTTAATTTTATATTTTCATGACTATGGAATGGAGAAAATGTAAATATTGGTTTCTTTAGTATGTAGAGTGGTAGCACTACATTGATATTAAATTGAATGCATCCACTCAGCTTCACATCAAAGATTCAGTAAGGATTCTAGTTCTAATGCAAGCCGTAGTCAATTAGTACGCGAAACAGCAACATTATTTTCGTTATTGAATTTTCCGGTAAAATACACCTCTGAGCTTTGTGTATCCCGTATTAAATCGGAGCCGGTAATCAAATTAGTTCCAAACTAGCGCTAATTGCCGGCGTTTTGTTTTGCGGCCGCGGGAGGACGGAGCGCGAGTGTGCATAAAGCTTGTTTTCCACTAGAACACAGAGATAGATAAATTAAAAAAAATGCCTTCGAACTTCTAAAAAAGATGTGTAGAGTGGAGTAGAGTTACTTACATTTATCTGAAATAAATAACTTAAATAATAAAATGTTATTTATTGTAGATAATATCAAAACACACACCTTTGAATAAAGTTTTTACTGAAGATATGTTACAGTCAAAACACATAATCGGTCAAAACCACTTTTCACTGCATCAGCCAAAAGTGATGTTGTCTGACGCCCTGGGTCAATGTCACTTTTGACTGATTTTTCCAGTCAAAAGTGGTTTAGACCAAGGGCGTTAGTCAAAATCACTTTTATCATACTTCTAAACTTATAAAATAAAACCACCACATTTTTTTGCGTTGATGGACTCTAGGCCTTACTGAGCGTTTTGTTTTGCGGCCGCGGCGGCGCTGCTTGCGCGGGTGCGTAATTTCATTAATCATATTGCCCGTGACAATCGCACTGCGTAATGCAGATGTCCTGGCGCAGGCTAATTTGCTTTCAATTTATTGGACCTATATCGAGGACAATTTTATATGCTTTTACGCAAATAATGTTACCTGTACTTTTTTACTTCATGATTTCAGGATCGCGCCGTAATAAGAGTCATTCTTTGTCCAGCAGTGAACTGCTATTAGGCAGTTGCTGATTATGATTCTAATAATAATTCATGAGGATTGCAACGAAGTAACAGCTAAATTATTATTTTTTGAATTAATTCCGTTTGATCTTCTCGCATTAATGTCAAGTTCAGTATTTTGCTTTAAAGGCGTCTATCGTAAACTTTGTTTCTTTATGTGACTCATTCAGAAGTTTATGTTACATGAGTTTATACAAAACACCTGCATATTCCCAAAAGACCCAACAATTTGAAATAATAAACCCGTATCACATTTCACATTCAAAACGGAATACACATTCGGGATGTATCACTCCCCAACAAATTCATTCATCAATACTGATTTATGGGCTGTACGGAGTCCAAGCGACGCACCTGTGCAAATACCCACGAATACATCGCGGACATGGGAAAATAAACCCTACCTCGGTGATGTTAAGGGTGTGTACTAGAGCATATAAGTGAGGTAGTTGCAGGCGAGTTATTAAAATAGGGTGTAATGAGAGGAGGCAATGAATTGATGATCGGTCGGCGCGGTCATTAGCAGCGCCGCTCGAACGACTTTATTCATTTTATTCATAGGGAAACTACTATTTTCCATATTTTGCCACAAATAGTTCTTTTGTACAAGTTCAAATCTGTACTCTAACGAAGAGAAAATCATATTCAAGCATTAAAATGGCGATACGCCATCAAGGCAGCCATCAACAGAAAAGTTTCTAGATAATAATTTGTAACGGGTTGTTGGCACGAGTGACGTGTTACCTGCGACTCGGTTGAAGGGTTCAAGTGCGCAATACCACTATGCACCTGCTCTCATGCGCTCGAGTGCTCGCTCAGCTCGGCGCATTGTGCTCTGTTCGCTTTTTGGCAATTTCGCTCGAGTGTGACACTAACGCGGAGATACGTCCAACATGCCGTGATAATATCGTAAGTTGTAATAAACAACCAATGGCATGCATGCCTATTGGGGCGTCAATAAGAAACGCAATTTGGTTTTATAGAGTCTAATTAATGTACGAAACAGAAGAACATTTCAAAAAGTCTTTGTTTAGAATAAAGAAAATGCAAAATAGAGTTAGCAGTATTAGTAGCCTGTTACGAGGCTACAAAGTTCAAGTGCACAGCACTGCACGTGCCCTCCGCTCGAGTGCCCGCTCAGCTCTCGGCGCATTGTGGCGGCTCTGTCCGCTTTTTAGCAATTTCGCTGGAGTGCCACAGTGCTGGAGAGGAGTCTATTTGCACGTGTGTCGTGCCAATATTATAAATAGTGCACGACAGACGGGAAATTTCGCCAAAATAATGGTTAAATCAACTTTTTACTTTAGAAAAAAAAACTTTAAATTGTAATAAAAATCTTTTTCCCTTGATTCTGAGATTGACGAAAGTAGGTATACAGTTTGGTAGGTAATAAGATACTTGACAGAGGAATACATTGCAAATGTTTCAATAATTTCGCAGGCCATAGGCTGAATTACGGAACTAATTGAATTATACCGTTTTAATGCACACAAAAGGCGTATTAATATAGGTAATAATAAATTAAATTGCTGGTTTGCTGCAAATATTCGCGTGCACAAAGTCGTGACGTAATCAAATATGGAAGGCATTTTGGTTTGATATAATTTCGCAGAAAATGTAAAATTGGTTTTTGGCGCTTTACGGTTCACCCATGCGAACGTCGAGCGGTGAAATTATTTCCTTTCCAATATTAATATTTGCTTTGTGGTCCTGCCTCCGACATTCGTAGATCGCGATCATTAAACGTAATCTCCTTATTGTGTATGCCTTTTTGTTTATTTCTTTTATTTAAGTACATCAACTACACTGAAACAAAACCCTGAGTATAATTTTGTCTGAATTCACAAAGATTTTTTTTGATAAACATAAAACGTTAATTAAATATTATGTTTAAACTGAGTGATTAAACTTTAACTTTAACTTGAGTAGATTTATGCTAAGTGTCTTGTATCATAAAATTCTAGAAATTAAAAAGAAATTAAAACTCCATTTACCTATACCTACATTCGATAATCGTAATATTCTACATTTTCTTTTGCTATTACCTACTAAATAAAAACTGTGTAAAGAAATCAAATCGTCTACTTCCCTGGATACCAATTTGTTGCTTTTGCTTTAATTATTTCTCTTTCGAACCTAACATAAATGGAAGGCACCGCAAACAAAAATACAAGTCAATTAAAAAACTCGTTATGAACCGGAAGCGCGCCAATTAGTCGGAAGTCAGCCAGACAGGAAGTTGTCATGAAAGTATTTAGTAATTACATAGAAGTAACTTACCGGAAACGGTGAGCAGCAGGAAGGCGGCTACGGTTCCGCTCAGCATCATGCCGTTGCTGTGAAAAAAACTTACTGTTAGCCTTTATGTGAGTGCAACTCATTTCCTAGTTACATTTTTATTTATTAGCTTCTTACCGACTTCGCAACGCAAAGAAGGGTATAATTATTATTACTAACCGGATTGCTACCAAGTACCTTAACTTTGAAACTCAAAATTAAGGTACATGGTAGCAATCCCGTTAGTATTAATAATTATGATAGTGACCATTAAAGTTCAAAGCAAAGAAGGGTAATCATTTTATTTAGCTTTTTAGGCCTACTCATCAGGTATAGCGCAAAACGTAGAGTAGGTAATACCTGTTATTTTTCCGGTATCCTTCCGTTTGGCCAAATTACTTTTCGCCAAATTTCACTTCGCAAACAACTTATCGCCAAAGTTTCATTTCTCAAATGAACTTTTANTCTCCCCTATGTGTAGCGCAAATGGTTTAAATCCAATCAATTGAACGGCCCAGTCGATAGAGGGTGTGCCAGATATGCACTTATTGTTCTCTCTGCGAGAAGCATAAAAATCTATATCATTAAAATATGTACGAGTAGGTAGTGCCTTTTTCACTGTGTTGTGTTTGAAGGTACACTACAGATATAGAATCTTCGAGTTAATGAGTAAAGAAGTACATGTAAGAATGGATGATTTCGTTTCACCATTATTGTTGAACGTAGTTTTGTCCAAGGAAAGGTCAATCACACGACACTTGCTGAGAGGCACAAAACAACTGAACTGCTATTTTCGGTCTGCATTAGGAAATAGATGGATTTTTAATTATTTTTATCAGGTCTCATTGTCTGTTTTTGGATCCTTATTTATTTTAGTTTAAGATTTAACCTAACCTGCAGCTTTGACAAATGGACTCTTCGTTTCTGAGTTTATTAAGAGTTCAATGCACGTTGATTGCATTTGCAAATTCTTTAATTCTATTGCGGTTTAAATAACTAAGGAGTGGAGAAAGTCAAACTACTGTGAATTTCATTCGAACATAAAATTTTAATAACTCTGACGGAATTCAAGGCCATTTAGCCGGTGTCATTGTTGTCGTTGATTTTGTAGTACGACCAGTTATAATAACTCTTGGCGTGGAGGCGGTTGACTCGCTAAACAGCGCTTCGTAGGTTTTGTTCCAGGTGGAGAGGTAGGCCCAGGCTCTCGAGACGAGTACCGGTTGTTTCATGAGAGGCTTTAATATTCTTTCCTGCCGCTTGATGCACGCACCGCGGTGTATCAGAGTCCATCCTAAAACAAAAACAATTAAGTGACAATTGTCGAACAGTGAAGGTGCGGTGTCGGTCTGGCCGACTCGAGGGCCGCGGTTTCGAAACCCGTCACCGCCGCTGGATTACGTGGTAAGCCCACTCGTAACACAAGTATAATATTTCCATCTATGCCGTGTTTATTCCATTCATTGACTGGACTATTAAGCCGTGTTCGAGTGCACGGATCGCATTTTTGTCTCACATTTCAAATTCAATACAAACGTTAATATGTTTCTTATAAGGCGTGAACAAATTGTAGTTGTTTACAATAATTTTAAAAAGCATACGTGTTTTATTAGTGAGTTATTGAAAATTGGTCTTACTGTAGTAGTCAGTGTCGCGGCACTGCTGGTCCAGAAATTTACAGTACGTTTCGAAGGTTCTGTAGTTATAAATAAGTATTTCCTTAAAAATCATCCCGTAGCACGAGTCATCATAACAGCTGGGAAATCTATACCAGGAGGCTCTCTGGCCGCATACTTCTCCGATCCTGAAGTGATTAACAACAATGATGATGAGATATATACCTAGTCTGGGCATAAGTTCTGTCGCATGATCATAACTTTTTAATTTTGAATGAAGGTCTCAAAAATATTAATTGAATTTGAATTTAGTATACCTATTTAATTAAAGTAAAAAGTGCACTAAGTATTTTAAATTTTATTTGTTTTTATCCGACTGCGCCAGATGGAAGACCGAATTGCAGTTGTAACGCTGCATTGCTGTGGTTACGTAACAAATATATTTTCGGTGTGGTGAAAAAATTTAATTAATATAAATTTTCTTTATTCGTTTCATCAAACGATATAAACTAGCCGCCGATATTGATTCGAAACTCGATCGTGCTGCTAGAGACCACTAACTGCGCAGTTTGTACCCTTGTATTCTATAATTGCGGGGATAATATCTATGTNAAAAAGCATAGGTAATATCTATGTTTTAGAGTACTTATTATTATTCTGTAGTTTTAGTGCCTTTCTAATGGTGTATAAATGATTACCGTAAAAATAAGTATATATCAATTATCCCAACTAATATTATAAATGCGAAAGTAACTCTGTCTGTCTGTCTGTCTGTCTGTCTGTCTGTCTGTCTGTCTGTTACGCTTTCCCGCTTAAACCTCGCAACCGATTTTGATGAAATTTGGCATAGAGATAGTTTGAGTCCCGGGAAAGAACATAGGATAGTTTTTATCCCGGTTTTTGAAACAGGGACGCGCGCGATAAAGTTTTTCTGTGACAGACAAAATTCCACGCGGGCGAAGCCGCGGGCGGAAAGCTAGTTTCACAATAAACATGTGATAGAACTTATGACCCGACTAAGTATTTTGCACTTCATTATTTTGGCCACAGGAAGTCCTCTGATGAAAATGTGCCTCCCCCAATGATTATAGTATTATGTCCACCTTGTGGATACGCGTTGCGTTTGCTGGTACGCGGGTTCCATTCCAGAAACTTTTAAACCTATTCATTATTTTTTAGATAATTCACAAATTTTTGTATCATGTGGAGTTCGCATCATCTGCGACCTGTAATTGGTTGAAGTTTACCAATCACCGGCTTGTCTTCTTGAGTGTAGGTACATATCTAGAGAGGGCTTTCCTGTTAAGTGATTGCCAGAGTGCACTGACGTCCTACAATTATTACTGCAATTTTATTATTGTTACTTGCGGTTCATGTAATTGCATTCTTCCCCGCACACCAAGGGTATCTTGGTCGTGGTCTCGTTCGGCCCTAGGTCATATTTATGGTCCCTTATTATCCAGTCACCGTCTGCCCAATATTTCTCGTAGCCATAGTTAGGCCAGTAGAAGTAGGGATGTATCAGGGGATCAGATGTGGGCATCAGACTTGTCAGTCTATGTCTAGGCCTGAAACAAAGCTGGACGTTATTATGGAAAAAACTACAAGTACGAAACTTGGAGGAGGCCTTTGTCCAGCAGTGGACGTCATTTGGCTGAAACGAACGAACGAAACTAATTCCATCATCCGTCATCTCATCATCATTACAACCATGCTACAGAACACAGGTCTCCCTGAATGATTTCCATATTAGCCACTTGGTAGCGGCTTGCATCCAGCATGAGGCCGCGCAGTTGTTCCACAGTTTACCACACGAAACAGTGTGGCATAGAGATACTATGCTACTAATGTGTTACAAAAATATAAAGGGTGGTGACAGTAATTGCAAGATATACTTCTGCAACTGGTCCGTTAAAGTGTTAACGATTAAAGACATTCGAAACCATAATCATAGAACGTAGGTAAATTGTAACTTGCCCCCTTGGAGGAGTCTCCATTGGGCCTCCAGCTCCTTCAGGTCCAAGAGCCGCTTGAGGAGCAATTGTCCCCTTATAGTACAACATTGAACACAGCAAAAATATGAATGTTCTCATAATAACGTTATCATACTGTAAAATATTATAGTAAACATTAAAACGGTCATGAGTTCTGTGAAACCAAAGTACTTAAAAAGTGTTACAATACTGCAACTTCCAAATAATAGAGAAATACCTACCACACACGTAAAATAAATTGTTTTTCCTCCGTCATCAAGGCAGAAAGTTGATTAGGTTTATTGGACATTAAAATTAATAGAATTTTTCCATGTGAATGATTATACTCGTAAGGATTACAATCACATAAATGACCATAATATGAATGAAAGGTTTTAAATCTAGTTTAAAAGTATTATGCTGTTTAATCACTATTTAACACTAGTGCGCCCGGCGTACTTCGTAAGGCGGTCATCACACTGCGCCGCGTATCGTATTCACGTAACAAAATTTAATCGCTACAGTATTCACGTGTTAATCGCCCGATTATGTTTCGATTTCGTTTTTATGCGTGTTCAATCTTTGCCTCCGCGGTATTCACCTATTACCTATTTTGTGCTGCGTTTACACTGCGCAGAAATTAGCCAAGTCAAGTCAAAAAAACAGAGGAGTGGGGATGAAATTCATTCATTTTTCATAAAATTTCATCCTGAGTGGGGTGGGGATGACCCCAACCCACTGTTTTTTTTACTTGACTCGGCTAATTTCCGCATAGTGTAAAAGCTGCATTGAAGTTTGGTTCAAGTGATTAAACGAAGAAATGACAAATTGCTGAGTTGCAATCCTATCGAGTAATCGTTCTAGCGAATTGACCCTTGCGAATATGGATTTAGAACTGTTTTTCAATGGGACGACTTCTGAACGTCAGCGAGATTTTGACTGTCAAATACTTGAATTATGCCACTTGTTGACATTGATATGACAATACGACACAGCGGACTATCCGTAGTTTATTAGATGCACCAAAACATTACCCTCCTTTTTGGGTAATCATTCATTAGTTTCATGCAATCATCATTATGAAATCTACTCACTAATAACTGTCGTACCTAGCTGGCTGTATCCTGTGCTGATACATTCGGTTAACTCCAAGTTAGACGATGGCGCAACAAAATAGAACTTTACCTATACTATTACTATTTACTATAATATAATTTATATTTATTTTTTTTTCGGTATTAAAATCCTAATTATTATTTTCAGTTGGGCAATTTGGCATTCAATCAGTTACCAGTATTTCTAATAATATGTTACTTATAAAAATATAAAATATGGCTTTTAAATAATGCTTGCCAGGGGGGACAACAGTCCTCAAATCAGTGATGAAAAATCCAGGCATGTTGTCTCCTCTAGACACTTATGCAGGACAATTAAGTATCTTAAAAGGGTTTAATTTAACGAATTCTGATTTTATGACCCAATACAATATAAACACTACAATTAGGTAGGTATTTTTTAATTTTAGCCAGCCTTTTTTGTTGTTCTCGTTGTTGTATTCGGCGGATATATATTCGTATGTCTTAATTTGAATTCTTCGATGATTTGCAAGGCTTCCATTACGTTCGGCTGAATCGTGGATGTGGGTTGGGTCCGGTAGATCGGTAAGTCTTTGCGGCATTTGCCTCGGTACGCGATGTGCCAAACTGAAACAATGAAGCTTACTGAAGTCACAACATAGGAGACAAGACAAGACAATCTACATAATGTACTATCGGCAACAGTTGAGTATATCGGCAACAGTTGTACAGTATGAGTTCATCTGCCAAGTTTATAATTTTACATAGTTATTTAATTTTTAGCGTTAAGAGTCGCATCTCAAACTAATTTGAAAATTATAAATAACTTGAAAAAATCGAACTGCCTAAGGCGGGAATTGAACCCACGACCTTCCGCTTGCCGGGCGACTGCTCTTCCAACTGAGCTACTTAGACACTGGATGAACCCGTCGAAATTTTCAAGTGTAATACGCTGTTACGGCCAGCGTTTATAATTTTATTTATGAAAGAATACAGTGAACTATTACGCTCTCTGTCATGACAGTCGGAGTCCCTCATCACGCAGTAATTGGCGAATTCTTTCACTTCCATTTTCCTGTTCCTGCCGCATATCCTCCCATATCTAAAGAAAAACATTAATCCGATAATTTACATCGATTTCGATTGCGGCTGAAAAGTTTGTTTTTGTTTCTCAAGCATTCAAATGAATTTTCTAAGTTTTTTTGGAGAAATAAATCGATTCTCAATGCATACATGATTGAATTCTAAAAAATAATAAAGATGTTTTGACTATCTCTGTAATTTTTCGTCAAATATTGATATTGTTTAGACAAAATTACATTAAAACGATATTATAAACGGTTTCAATTCCTATTGTCGCCCGAATCTGTTATGATTGAGCAAGCTTACCCAGAAGTTACTTGTTCACTCCGGCCATAGGTGTATGAAAAACATAGCGGCGGCTCGCGACTTCGCACGCGTGGATCCCGTTTTCCCCCTTAGAGAGCACTTACGTTCTAAAAGGAACCCCCGTGCAAAATTTGAGACTCGTAGCATTTGTAGTTTCTGAGATTTTGTGATGAATGAGTGAGTCAGTCAGTGACCTTTCGCTTTTATTACACACATATATAATATATAGATTACTGTGGATGACTGGACAAAGTAGATAAGCCAACGCACCGTATGTACACAGGGTTGCAGTAGTCGCCACACATCAGGCCCGTCTCGGTGACGTTGGGGTTCTTGGTGGGCGAGACGAACACCCAGTCGCCGTCAGCCCAGTAGGGCTCGAAGCCGTAGCTGGGGTCGTAGAACTCATGCCGGGCCGGGCCCTCCTGGTTGAACGTCGCCTGCGTGGTCAGGTACTCAGACAGATTTATTGGCCTGGAAATAATAACAATAAATATTTTACACTGCGCCGCTAGTCCCAAACTAAGCAAAGCTTGTACCATGGGTACTAGAAAACGGATATAAACATACTTAAATACTTTTTTTTGTAAATACATACATAGAAAACACCCAGACCCGTCACAGAAATTAAAATTCATCATTTCAATTAAAAACCCGGGACCTCTCGGCATAGTAGTCCGTTCTGAACCACTACACCAAACGGCCGACAACGGAAACATCACTAAACTAAAGTCACTGACATAGGAACGGATTAGCAAGCTGAAGTGGCAATGGGCAGGGCACATAGTACGCTGAACTGACGGCCGATGGGGCAGCAAGGTTCTGGAGTGGAGGCCACGTACCGGAAAGCGCAGCGTAGGACGTCCACCCACAAGGTGGATCGACGACCTCATAAAGATAGCGGGAAGGCGCTGGATGCAGGCCGCCACCAACCGGCCATTTTGGAAATCATTTGGGGAGGCCTATATTATATGTTCAGCAGTGGACGTCCTATGGATGATGATGATGCAGAAACATCACAATCCTGTAGACAACCCGCCACTAAGTGTCAGGCTGCAGTGCTTGCAGCCTGACACTTAGTGGCGGGTTGTCTACAGGATGAAAGGAATAGCAGACTTTGAGAAAAGACAAATGGCGGTTGTCGAGCAATTAATCAGTCTGAAATAGTTGGAGTCAACTGTCAACTAAAGCCACGAACGTAACGATTTTTGCATAGTTTCCTCCATCACGAATGCCTACTTTATCATAGTTTGGTAAAACAAAGAAAAATATTATCCTGTTTAAATGTCTCGTCGGGAAATGAATTCGTTAAAACTTTCTGTATGGACTGTGACAGATGTATGACGTTTGTCAAAGTTAAAGCAAGATGGTGCAACTTAACCTTAGGAGGAGTAAGTTCAATTTGCTAATAATTTTGAACCAAATTCTGTTAAGTAAGCAGTTGTTGCTTATTTAAAGACTATGTAATTATAAATTGTTAACATTACGCCTGTCTGCCAATCGGTCTGTGGGGTCGTCGCCAATGTTGCTTATTAATGTACTGTCGATTGTAATTGTGTTTGTCATTGTAGTTGTAGCGGTTGTAATTGTAGTTGTAATTGCGGTTGTAATTATAGATGTATCGCCTCAGATGCAGGCACGTCTTGCCGATGTACATCGCGCAGTTGTCGTGGATTGGGCTTGCCTTCGTCGTCTCAGAGACTTTGATCTGAGACACGTTTGCGAATATTACGTCTTCTACTGCAACCGAAAATGACGCACATAAAGCATACAAAGGTAGACGTGACATAAATAATTTGACTCCAATATTTGTTTAAGGCTAGGTTGCACCATCTTACTTTAACAATAACAAATGTCAAAAATCTGTCAAACTCCATACAAAATACACCGGTTATCGTTATAGTTACGGTTGAAGTTAGGTGGTGCAACTCAGCCTTAGTAAATCAAAATATAACTTACTAAACAGCAGCATGTGAATCCATAAACGACTTAACATAGTTTTTAACTTGTCTTAAAATCAAGACAAAGAACAAAGGAGATGATTGTATTATTTATTCTTCACTCCATTTAACATAATTATTGTCTAGTTCTCTATCTACGAATTTAGCGAAGTATAAATGCATTATTATCTCATCTGTCAAAAATCACAAGAATTTATGAAAAGATATACTTATTAGATAACTTCACAACCCAAATTGATTGATACGTATTTGAAACTTAATATTGTTATAGGGTTCGAAATATCTCAGTATCAGATAGATCTAATATTTACACTGCTACGTAGCTGAAACGTATTTATAATTAAAATGCAATTTCACGACCAACTGCCTTCAGTTTTGTGAATAAAGTGAAGTGATAGTGATGGGGTAGTGTCGATATACGGTGTAACAAACATAATAACTTTAAAAAAAAATAAAACCGACTTCAAATGCGTGAACACAAAAAAAAACTAAAAATTAAAAATATTGCGTATAAAAAAGTTCATCCCCAATTTTCCACCCTTGGGGGTGAAATATTTTCTTCAAATTCGCATGAAACCACCCTTTTGATAATACCTATTCAACAAAAAAATAATCGTTCAAATTGGTTTATAATCGGCGGAGATATTGCGTATAAAAAAGTTCATCCCCAATTTTCCACCCTTGGGGGTTGTTTTTTTATTATAAAATTTAAATGGGACCACCCTTGAGGTATTACCTATACGCCGAAAAAAGATTTGTTCAAATCGGTTCATAATTGGTGGAGTTATCGCGTAACAAACATAGAAAAAAAAAACATACGGGTCGAATTGAGAACCTCCTCCTTTTTATGAAGTCGGTTGAAAATCGCTCTTGCTTAGAAATAAATACTTATTGAATTCATGAGTAAATAGTACCATAAAAATACTGTACTTACACAAGACAATTTCTTCAGAAGGGGCGGCTAAAACTCTATTGATCCTTTCTGAGATGTAAAGTTGAATGATAAGTAATTTTCTTCGAATCAAATAAAATGTCAGACTAGGAACTATCGAACTAATTTTAGTAGTTTAGATTTTTGTTTTAATTAAACTATCATGGTCACGCTGAATCGAATAGAAGTTTAATTAATTCTAATTGAATAATGTTACAAGTGACACCTTTATCTAGAAATTCACTAACACTAAAAACAATAGACATCATAATAAACTTAACAACTGTCCACTCCTGAATTCATAGTCCTTCCCAATCCACCTAGTAACTATAGTATGATCCTAATCTTTTTCCATTTCTTCATAGTAAACCATATTTTAAAGTTATTTCTTTGAACAAAGTTGCATACTTCGATTGTTGTAATTATACATTGGACATCACTCGACCAATCGGATTGGATTCATTCGCTATTGTGGAATATTTTTTGTTGATTGGAAACATTATAAGCTCAACAGGTTTATTTATTTTGACAATAGGAATTTATTGAAATGCTCTAGGTGCTTGTGTTGTTATCGGTGTAGGATTTCAAGTTACAGTTATGAAAGCGTTTTGTTTCAGTTATACGAATTATTATTACAGGTCAATGATTTTATTTTCAGTTGGAAGTAACAGAAATGTTAAATTATGTCGATTGTTTATGACAAAGGTCGTAATTGTGTTAGATTCGAGTTAGGGTTACGTATATAACTTTAATTAACTACAAATTATTGTTTGGTTGCAAGTATTTCTGAAATATGTTAGGTAAAATAAACAAAACAAAATATTTAAAAATGTGATAGGCACACGGCACTAATTAGAGAAAAATACCTTTTGGTATAACGAGGCTAAGAAAGGATTAGATTAGGATTGTTTATAAATAACAGGTAAATATTTTTTTAATGTAATCAACTTCATTTCAGTAAACATCTGAACGATACGCTTTTATGAATTCTGAACCAATCAGTAAATTGCGTTGAATATCATAACAAAATGGAATCGAAAAAGAAACTTCGTGACTTTGATTATTTTCTTCCATTCTGTAAGCGTTTAGAGGTTCCAAATTTCCGGGGGCTGATTAATTCAATTAACTTATTCTCATTCAGTTGGATGCTGAATAAAAATATTATTAAAATGCCCGATGTTAAGCTCATTTGCATGGAACATCGACTAGCGCCAAAATGTTGGAGTATTATTGAATCGTTTGAAATCATTCTTTTATTTAGCGCTTGTGAAGCGTGATCTTTTGTTTTTGCCGATTTGGAATTTCATAACTGCAAATTGATATTGCGAAGGAGTATTGGCAGCGCAATCATAGTCACTATAAACTGAAGTATCTGATAATACTCGTACTAGATTACATATTTGTCATCTCGCTCTGCCAACCTCTTTAAGGTACCTAACAGTGTATTTTCTATTTATAACCTTACCGAGAATACACTATTTACTTGTTTAGAAGTAAATGTAGATGTTTGAAACAAACACACTCGCCATCAAGACAAGTCGCTGTCTCTCCCAAACTCTGGCAACCACATTATTAATTACAGGTGAATAATAAAATATGTATTTTAGGTCGCCTTATTTTTTCCTCTAACTTTTCCTTGACTTTCTTTGCGGACTAATAAAATGAATTCGTAGAAATTCGTTTATTTTCTATATTATGTAGAGTACGGCGTTTCTAGATCATGCCTTAGATTTTCGAGCGTTTCTCCAATAGTGTACGCAAAGTTTAGACTTTAACGGAGTCCTCGTTATTACGGAGGCATACTGACAGTCCGCAGTCCGGCGGAGGGTCGCGGAAGTGACCTTTTTGTTTGCACACAGCTGATGCTGCTCTTTTGGGAATGCTTTAAATCTCTCCCCGTTTAATATGAGAATAGACAAAATAAATACCTACGTATCGTTTATTCCTAGGTTAGTTCAAATAGTTAAATTAATCACGAAAAACAGTAAACAAGAAAGGCAGTAGGTTACTTAGAAAAAAGGTCTAGCCAGATTTCAATGAATGATAAGATGAAGAAGTAAGTTGGTAAGTATTATACGACAATTGACTTGCAGAATTCACTTACTTTTGGTTCAATTCCAACATCACGCGTAAATAGAAACATCCGAGTATCACACGCGTGAATTGTAGATTCGGATCACGATTCAATAATACACTCGCTAAAAGGCGTGCGACGTACGGAACGGAGCCAGAATAGGAACGCGTGTCGGGATATATTTCGTGCGCAAATAACCGCGTAACTCTAAAGGGGCGGCCTTCTAATCTTAATGGAATATTTGATATCGTATTTAGGAAGTGTCACATTTTTTGAAAGGAAAACTTTTTGCGCTACTTTTCTTTTTCACGAACTACATAACAGCAAAAATATTGGCAATGTTTGGTGTTAATTAAATTAGATATAGTTTTCATCTCAGTGTACTGGAAAAGATTTTTTTTTCTCTAAACCGGTTTTAGTAGTAAATTTTCATCTACACCATCAAGATCTGCAACAGTATAAGTAATTTATCAATGTTCTGATACATCTAATCGATACACTTTTCTAAATTGAAACAAATCACAGCTTAAAAGTTACTCATAATATTCAATTTGCTTGCAAGAGCAAAGAATATTATTAACAAATAAAATTCTCAATGAAATCTACGCAGCAGCGATCGTACAAGATGCTTAGTCTTATTTTTATGGGTGCTCTTGTGAATAACATATTATTTTCTAATCATGCAATCATAAGTAAATACAAAATAAAACTTACCTGATTGTAAATAGACCAGTTACTTAAGTAAAAAATAAAATGTTGCTGGTTGTAGATTAGGCAGGGAAGGAAGGAGTAATTAGGAAGGCAATAAAATAAATACTTTGGGAATCATCTGGATTCTGGAATACCATTAATAATGGAGTAATTATCCCGGCGGTTTATGACGCTTTATCGCAGTTTGTCCCGCGAAATGTAAAGTTATTTTCAGTTATTAGGCTGTACAGACATTAAGATAACATTTGCTAAGCGCCAATTAATCTTTGTAAAGAGTTTGGTACGGTAAACTCTTCTAAACAAATTTAAACAAAAAATTGTAGTAATGAGAACATTTTTTACGAAATAATTCTCTTGTAGATGTTTGTCAGTTCGAGGTAAGTAAGAGAGCTATCATACTGTTCTATAACTGTTCTAGCTCCATAATTGAAAAAAAAAAAAACAACTTACTGTGGCTTTTTACGTTATTGACGTATAATTCCCAACAACAATTTTATTAGTATTCTGCTCATTTCTAGCAAAAGATCGTAAAAAGTTTGAATTCAGCAACAAAGGTGTCACATCAGCAGAACCACAATAAGTTTGTTTTTGTCAAATTTCGACTGCCGCACTTGCCTGCCGAAGTTTTTACGCCCGCATTTGCATATCTCGGAGTCTTTGCTACGCTCAACGTGAATTGAAATTTCCGACCTCACACTGGAACGGCAAGCAAAAATGAACCTCATGCTGTTTACATGTTTTCCGTGGATGTTAGTTTTTGGTTTGGGAACGAGTGGGAAGTAATAATCGACACAATAGCTGGAATACATATAGAGACAGCTGCACAGCCATGTACAGAGTAGTTGGCATCCAGACCGAAGTATTTGGTGTAATATCATCCGAAATGTATTTTATTTTAAACAGAAACAGATGAACTGACATAATATTAACTCAACAATGGGGACTTCCAGCGTTGACAGTCATACTCGCACTTTACCTTCAGTACCTAGCTATCCATATCGTCATTTTTTTTATTAGTTTTAAACCGCTAGACTGTTAAAACTATTATGTGGCCCTTATCAAAAATATTGAATGCTGCTTGTTAAATGGATCAAAACTTTCCAAGCCAATCTACCACAAACATTAAAACATGTAAGGCATGTTAAGTTTACACAAACACACTATGGTTACTAGTCTAATAGGTAGTCAAATTAATCATACAGGGTCGGTAAGATTAAATATTCATGCTCATTGCATTTACTGCTCTTTGTGAGATTCCTTTCTCAAAGTGCTGATCTTACGTGTTCACACATAAATCAAATTACTTTTCCCATCTACTTAATAAAGTCATGATAAAGGGTGAAGAAAATTAATCGCAAAGTTAGCTCCCGAAGATAATTCATTTAAGTTCGGAACTAAAGCTCGGGAAGCTCCCGCGAAAGAAAGATGCGGTTCCGAAGACGGGTATATCAGAATTTGTGTGCTTTATGTCTGAAAAGTTTAAATGTTTAAAGTTTGGGAAACACAAATTCATCGATCCACCCGCCTGGTGTACTTAACATGATTTCCATTACTTGGGCTCCTTCCAATAAATCTCTAAGAAGCCTTATGTAAATTTGTAGTCTGATGCCGTTATTTAATTATGTTTTGTATTGCTTGAATTTACAGCAATTTTGTTTGGGCACGAACTCGTTTTAATAGAGTCGAGATGTAGTAGGTACTCTTGACGTGCCTGCGATATTCACTCGTCGTTTCAATCTATACGAAAGTAAATATATTTGACGTCTGCTTGATCACTTCGTTCGTAAAGTGTGCGAAGGATTCATACTTAATTAAACATTGTTTTCTCATGTATTTTTACGAAAGCGTCATGCACAAACATTGCTGTAATAACTTCATATACATAAACGGGCTAACATAGGACATCAGTACACCATGAAGATTGTGGTTTCACACAGTTCTTGTCGTCTCTATCTATTCTGACAGCGTCAGATGATCGATCGATGATTATGTGTTCTGGCCATTAGGTACCTTAACATATACATAGTCTATTATCTAATGTAAGTAGTATTATGATTTATTTTGATAAAAATTTGCGTGTTATTGTTTATTGCTTTTTGTTATTTTCGATCTTCTGTACACACTATTAAAAGACAAATAAATAAATAAATAAATGTGTCTATTTCTATCAATTACTATTTTTCTCACTCGTTCAAGAATCCAGTATCTTTTATTGTGTGAGAGAAAAAGAGTTAATAATTTCATAATATATACAACGTGTCCCAAAATTCAAGGATAAGCCGGCGCCGCAGGATGGACATAGTCATGACTACTTTAGGAAAAATACAGAATAAAATATATCTCAATTATTTTTTAAGTTACACAATAAATTACGAAATTCTTCGAAAATTGACACCCCTTATGATATTTTACATTACCACGACTACCATTTTTCAAATATTTCTGTTTTTTTTTATTGTATCGGCAACTTAAGTAGTGCTGATGTCCACTCCAACTCTCAAAACCCCCAGAATCCTTGCAGTTTTTACACAAAAGTTAATCCAAATATGTTATTTCCTTAAAATTTTCAACAATTTTTACTTTCACTCCACTTTGACTCATCGTTTTGTAAAAAAAAAGTATGAACACTACTGCGGCAAGTTTTTTATAAAGTTGACGCAACTATCCAAGATTCTAAAATGGTACAATACTCTAAGAAACCTAGTCGCAAAAAAGATATGCGTACCATTTTTACAAGCACTTCGCTTGTTAGTTAATAATAATAATAATAATAATAAAAGCCTTTATTCACTGACCATTTTAACTTACATGCTATTTTTTAAGATAATAATATAAATATTCTTAAATCTAATTTAACATAGGTAGCACAATTAATTTTATTAGCAACCGCTTTGGTCAGGTTGTCTGTCGACATAGGCCTCCCCCAATTGTTTCCACGTCTCTCTTTCCTTGGCAGACCTTCTCCATCCTTTTGGTAAATCGTCCTCCCATCTTTTGATTTGACCACCTCGTTGTCTTTTCCCGTTCCTCGGATACCACTCTATTACATCCTTAGTCCATTTCTCTTTATTAGTCCTCATTATATGTCCAGTCCAGTTCCATTTAAGTTTTCTTATTTTTTGCAACACGTCACTGACCTTTGTCCTTTTCCTTATTTTTGAAGTTGTCCATCGATCCCGTAATTTTATGTTAAGCATGCTTCTTTCCATGTTGCGTTGACAAACTATTAGTTTTTGGTTGTTTTTGTTAGTCGCAGGCCAAGTTTGACATCCATAGGTAAGACATGGTAGAATACATGTGTTATATAATTTGCTTTTCATTGCCATGGGAATTGTTTCATTTTTGACTATTTCTTTTAGAGACCAGTATCGTTTCCAAGTGTTGCATATTCTTCTATCTATTTCCTTAGAATATTGGTCTTTTATTGAAATAAGTTGTCCTAAATATATATATTCATCCACGTATTCTATTCTTTCTTGTCCTATTGCTATATTTTCTTTTACGGCATTTGTCATCACTTTAGTCTTCGATGGATTCATTGTTAAACCTGCTTTTCTGCTTTCGACATCTAATTGTTCGCTTGTTAGTTAGTATGGGTTAAATCTTGCAACTGATTTTAAAACCAGTTCACCTCAACCGATTGAGCTGAAATTTGGTATACTTATGTAAGTACGATGAAAATGCAATATTATGGTACCATTGAGCTGGATGGAGTCTGGAGGTGGCCATAGGAACTCTTAACGAAACGGCGGAATTGCATCTAGTTTGGGTTCGTTGGACTTGTCTTTTCGAGCACTTTAGTGCTAGATGATGTCCAGGGTCCTGATGATGAAGTCAGTTATAATTTTCAAACGAAGTCAAGCTTGTTTTTGAAAAAAGTTTTTTTTATTACAACTTGTGTTTTTTTTATTACAAACCCAAGTGCTCGGGAAGACAAATCCAACGAACCCAAACTCGATAAGCTTCCGACGTTTCGTTTGGGAGTTCCTATGGCCAGCTTCTGCCACCTTTGACTTCATTATCAGGACCCTGGACATCATCTAGCACTAAAGTGCTCTAAAAGACAAGTCCAACGAACCCAAACTAGATGCAATTCCGCCGTTTCGTTAAGAGTTCCTATGGCCACCTCCAGACTCCATCCAGCTCAATGGTACCATAATATTGCATTGTCATCGTACTTACACAAGTATGCCAAATTTTAGCTCAATTGGTTAAGGAGAACTGGTTTTAAATTCAGTTGCAAGATTTATCCCATACTTACTAACAAGCGAAGTGCTTGTAAAAATGGTACGCATATCTTTTTTGCGACTAGGTTTCTTAGAGTATTATACCATTTTGGAATCTTGGATAGTTGCGTCAACTTTATAAAAAACTTGCCGCAGTAGTGTTCATACTTTTTTTTTACAAAGCGATGAGTCAAAGTGGAGTGAAAGTAAAAATCGTTGAAAATTTTAAGGAAACAACATATTTTGATTAACTTTTGTGTAAAAACTGCAAGGATTCTGGGGGTTTTAACAGTTGGGGTGAAAGAAAAGCAGCACTACTTAAGTTGTCAATATAAACAGAAAAACAGGAATATTTGAAAAAATGTGGTCGTGGTAATGTAAAATATCATAAGGGGTGTAAATTTTCGTCGAATTTCATAATTTATTGTGTAAGTAAAAAAATAATTGAGATAGATTTTTTTCCTTATTTTTCCTAAAGTAGTCATGACTATGTCCGTCCTGTGGCGTCGGCTTATCCTTGAATTTTGGGACACGTTGTATGTGTTTGTTTTACTGCATCTACCTACCTATATCAGTTGTGCCTATAATATATTAAAATCACTTTGTACGGTGTGAATGGTGGCAACGGTGAGTGAAAATGAAGTATTAAATCGCAAATGAATAACATTTACCGGCATAATCGTTTATTCTACAAAAGGAATAAATTAACAATGTATATTATTATTTTAATCACAGTATTAGAGTAGCAACTTAGTTTCTTAGTATCCAATAGGTAGTAGACCTATTGGATACTAAGAAAATATATTTTTTAATTATAATATTTATGATTCATAATCTTTCAAAAACCACAATAATAGTCACCTGATAAGGAATCGGAGCTGTATATTTAATGTCAAAATGTCAAAATGGAATCTGTAATGCTCACTCAACACAACTACTGCGACACAGGCCTGCGAGCCTAGTGCAGAAGCTGTGGTTTATTACATCACAGGAAATGATATTTGTGAATAAAGTTTATTTATTATTTATTAATTAAACATGATACTGAAGCAGTTGTGTTCATACTCACGATAGCATTTTCAAACAGAATCTTATAAAATGTAACTAATTTCCCGGGAAGCCCCACGAGTGTTGCTAGTGAGACGAAATTATATCGTCTCTTTCTGTGGGACTATTTTTTGCTTCTCTTCCATCTGTTCTTATTCAGCCACAATGAAGCATTATAAAGTAGTCACAATTACAATTCAGATGTAGATTCAAACTTATCTTTATCCAAGTAGTTTTAGCTTCAACAACTTTTATCTATCTTTCTATCTCTTCTCTTCGAACATAGGCTTCTTCTTTAACCTTCCAACGACTTCTGTCCGACCACTTTCATTAAGTTTATTCCAGCTTGTTGCAGGATGTCATCCGTCCATCTTTTAGGTGTTCTTCATCTGCCGCAGGTGTCATTGCGGGGTCTTCACTCCAAGGTCTTTCAGGCCCAGCGACCGTGTTCGTTTGTTCCTATATGCTTATTGATTTTTTCTGATGAGCCATAAAATTGATGAGGTATAAGTCATGGTCGGAAGTAAATGGCCGAGTATCGGGCTCTGTGTTTTGAGTAGGCACATTAAGACGAACTTGATGCCATAAGGTAAGTATTCTGTTTGATAATGTTTTTTATCAGCATGCTTCTTTTTGCATTCTGAATCCAAGTCCTTGTTTTATTTATTTATTTATTTATTTATTTATTTTATAGAAACCAACAGCGATACATTGAAAATATTAGTTATAAGATTTAGACTGATTTATGAGCCATCAAAAAAAAAACTTCGTTTCTTTTTAGCTTTTCAAATGTTATAGTTAATTCAAATAACTATGCGTTTGCTGGGAATGCTGGGATACCAGCTGTAACAAGTGACCCCACTGCCTGTCCCTGCCGTGGTCCAGCTACAAAAAAGATTACAATCCGGTAACTAGTGCGATCCGCCGCCTCAGGATAATTAACTTTGCCAGGACCCGTCTTTGGGGCGTCTTAAATGTTCCTATCGTTTAGGAAGTTGGTTCGTGGGAATGAGGAAAGCTGCTATGATGACGTTAGAGATATTCAAATTAAGAATATCTTAAGAACATCCAGAAATTGTACACCTTGAAATTATTTTAGATGTAGAGACACAAGTATGTTTGAAAACCATGTCGTTTGTGATTCAGACGTACGTATACGTACGTACAGTTTATAGACTGTTATTTTAAGGGAAAAACTAAGGCGTATCTACATTATATTGCCAGTCGACTTTAAACTTGCTATAAACAGTTTGTTCAAAATAAGAAATACTGTAAAGATGAAAAATACGAGTATACCTAACCGATTGGAGGAAAAATATAACTCTATTTTTTATTCTAAGCTTAGAATTTTCTGAAGTTTACACGTTACCATTTATCTCTGACAAACCAAAGACGCGGCTACATAGTTGCAGACTAACGTGAGTCGACAAACATTCTTTGAATGCTTACAAATTCAACGCTACGTAAAAGTAAACGCGCGCTAGCAAGGAAAATAATTCCCTATAACGAGGCGTGGAAGCCTAGGCACTTACCCGGGCAAACACTAGGCGATAGACTCGTCGGTGCTAACTGCCGAGCAAATATCGCGCGTGGACTATCCACGACGCCACGCTAGTAGGAACTAGGATGTGGCACGTCTTTATGTATTAATATTACTGGCTAATATGGCCAGTAGGGTCTGATTGAAAAAATATTTTGTGTTGGATAGCCCATTTATCGAGGAAGGCTTTAGGCTATACAATATTACCCTGCAGCCGATAGGGGCGGAGCAGTAAAGAATAATGTTACAAAAACGGGTAATACCTACCATTATTTAATCTTTTTTTACGCATACGAAGTCGCTGGAAAAGCTAGTGGTTATATTACAAATTACTTGAAGATTTAACGAATGCCCAATAATACGATAGAGTGACAGTAGACGAAGACTCTATTACGGTTGCAAATATACCGCCGCGTGTACTATCCATGAGGTTTTTCTCATCTAGCCACTATATGCAACATTTAAATAATATTACCGAACAAAAGTTTAATTATAATGAATATTCTCGTAGAGACGATGGCCGTTGGGGCAGGAAAGTTCTCGAGTGGCGACCACGGGCTGGAAAACGTAGCGTGGGCAGGCCTCCTACTAGGTGGACCGACGATCTGGTAAAGGTCGCGGGAAGAGCCTGGATGCGGGCAGCGCAGGACCGTTCATTGTGGAAAACCTTGGGGGAGGCCTTTGTCCAGCAGTGGACGTCATTTGGCTGAAACGAACGAACGAACGAACGAATATTCATTTTTGGCTACAACTCTTGAAGCTTAGGGAAATGTCTTAAAATAATGTCTTTCATTATAAGTCTTGGATAAGAAGTATAATAACACATTATTAATTAGGATTTATTTATAGAATTTCATCAAGTTTGCTTGTAAAGTTTTTTAGACATAAACTAAATACTCGTATTATTACCTAAGTACAACTTAATATTGGATGGTAGTTTAAGTAGGTAATTAAAATAAAGTAAGTATGTTCACGCCCTTACGTCTCAGTCGAACATCTGTGCCCTTTTTGCAGGACTATTTATTTACTTCCTAGGGACTACTTACGAAGAATGCCTACACGTAGTAGGTGAAAGAGAACTTAAGCAACTATTAGATTTTTTTTAAATTGAGGCTTTTAATGATGCTCCCTAAGCAGCGATCACCAAAGTAAAGCAACCTATACCAGGGTTGAAAATTGATGGGCCATAAGGCATGGTATAAATAACGTTTCAAAGTGTATTAACTGAATACTTCTTACTTCTACTTCATTAGCTTTGTGTTTTATCTTTCCATTATAAGATCTCGAATATTTTCTGGCTTATTTATACATTTTTTACAGTTTTAGGGGTCTTTTGCAGAAAAAGTCATAAATACAAATAAACAATCTATTTCTGGTTGTTTTACCAGAATACTTTGGGAAAATTGCTACGTTCTGGACCCATGAAGATGAAGTAAATGTTTTGAGCATAAGAATGATCCTAAACTTAAGGCCAATAAAAATTTAAGTCAAGAAAAAAGGGAGTGGGAAGTCCATAAGCCCGTAATATTCCTCTTGCACAAAGCGGGATGCTGGAAGAAGTGATAGCGACAAATAGACTCGAAATACGGCAGCGGCCGGATCGAACGCAGGCCAACAAAACAAGGGGCTTCTAAATCCTAAATGACTTAACTTTTCTGTCCACCCTGTATAAGCAAATCGACATAATCTCACAAACGAAGCCCCGCCCGAACACGAAATACATTTTCCAGAGCGTTAGAATTTGTGGAAATTCTAAACTTCCCTAATGGAATCAGGACGAATTAATTAAGTGTCCATTATGAGTGAACAGAATATAATTATTGTTTTATGTACTGCAATCTCATCCGATTTAATTATCCCGGTCATCCCCGGGGAGGGCTCGGCGGGACCGATGCGGTGATAATTTGTTTAAGTCTTGTTAGGTGATTACCCTAGATTGGGATAGGTGGTTTGTAGAGACGGTCCGATAACGTACTACCGTGAGTCTCAGCCTAGGTTTGATGCCTGGTAGAGTCAATTGAAACATCCAGTTTGTGTATCAAAGTTCGCAGAATATGTATGCGTTGGACAAAGTGCACAGGCAAATAACAGCATTGCAGTTCAGTGACTGTAACTGACTGAACTTCATTGAATCCCGAAGGTGCGATAGAGCGTATCTTTTTCCAAGAAATATAATTTTATGCGATGAAGGGAGCTGAACGGGACAAAAATGAGGATGAAACAAAAGCCAAAAGTAATTTATAGTAAAAACGCGTGAAACCTGATGATTTATTAATTAAGGAATACGAACAAAAAAAAGCAATGAAGACATAAAGCTAACTACTCTAGCCTACACATGGAAGGACCTGTAGGCCTACGATGCGCGCCGCGATAAGCGTTTAGCACGCTATTTTATCGATTTTGCTCATACATTTTGACGTCAATAAAGCGCATCCTAGCCCGGCTGGTGAACAACCCAATAAAAAATGAACCGTTAAATGTATGCTAAAATAAGGTTACCACAGTCTAGTTTATACACATCATAATACTTGTGGAACCTGATGGCTTTTTACTCTCGGCCACTCTACTTTTGTTCTCGACTGTGGCTAATGAAAATAATACGTTCACCCGAAACGTGATGATAATTTCATTTGTCTGTTTTTTCCTCCTCCTCCGTCTGTCGAGGAAAAAGAGGGAGCAAAAATTGCGCGAATGCAGCCGCAATATTGTAACGCAGGAAGACGTCACGTTTTGGGTTTCCGCATCGAAATGGGCTTAGGGAATAAATGCCATGGCTATTATTTAATTATAATATTACTAACCCACGTATTTATTATACATGGCTATAACATTTTAAGAAATATCTTTTTAACACTAGGTAGCATGTTTAGCAGTAAAAGCACAGAATAATAATAAGTACTACGTACAGAAGTTTTACTTCGCGAAGATTTAAAAAAAAATGTATGCTCAATGTCATTAACAATATGGTGTAATTTAGCCTGTCTCAAGAGTCAATCACCATTTTGTTGACAAACGTCAGTGATCGGTACTGCGCCGAAGCTGTAGGGCTGACTTCGGTAAAATGATGTGACGTGAGGTGCCAAACTGCGGAAAATGGCGGAGGAAATACATGATTTAGCATGAAGTATCATGAATAATATGAACTACTTATTTACCTCTCAGTGTCTTGAGGCAACTTAAAAAAGTACATTCTGTGTTTTTATTATTATTTAGGCAGTTAAATACTGCACAGTATTTAGTACACCATTTTCTTCCATCATACACCAGAATACGCGTGCGTGAGTCAATGTTCGCTCGTATGTGAGGCCTTGTCGAATCGTATCCTGTAGGTGGGCCATCGTGCGTGTTTTCTTTTCGATGTAAACTCGCGGAGATGAACAGGCCTGGTAAAAGGCACTAGTTTGAAATCCGTACCTAAGACAGTTAAGTCTACTTCAAAACTAACCAAATTCCAGTTGTACTCCTCAACTCCTTCTCTTTTTACCATTCTTCATTAAAATCTGCGTCGCCAACTTCAATCCATATGTTTATAAAAGACACAATCTAACCTTTACCCACATCCCTCCTCGCTGTAATATTACCCTACAAAGTTGCAAGTTGCACATCATACAGCTTTTTCCGCATAATTTTCGTCATAACACAGGTTCAGACATTAAGCTATTTGAATTCAAATGCGCGAATTGCGGCCATAAAGCAAGCGTGCCATAAACACGTAACGAATAGTCCCGGGGACGTCATACAATCTCGCGAACGCAATAAAACCAAATGGTTGATGCAGATCTGGCTGTGTAAGGACTGTGTTTTAATGCGCTAGCTTTTGACTGCGACATTTCCTAGAGATTTTCATTACTGGCTCTATTCTATAGCCTCTATTTAAACATGGTCTGTATTCGTCCGTCTATCTATCAGATAAATTTTAGTTTGAAATATCCACACATACCTAGTTATCAGTTACTTATCAGTTCCTATATTCTCTAGAAAGAAGTCAGTGATGCTATCTTCAGGTAAGTAGGTACTAATATTTTAGCTCGTTTTGATGAAAGCGTTTTCGACATTTTATTATATTACATATTTCAACCAGATACAACCTCTCACAAGCATATCATATAACATCACACCATTTACAAAATTAATAATAATTAAGGTTTATTAATGAGAGAATTCGAGAAGAATTATAAATGAGTTTGAAAAACGAAATTATTTCGAGATGGGAAAAGGCCTGACACAGTTCATCTGAAACAGACATAGTTACTTACCTACCATAAAATTAATTGTTGCGTATTTATAAAGCCATATTCTTGTAAAAGTTTTATTTGTCGTTCTTCTGATTTCACGTGCCGATCAACCTTTATAACTATTCGGGAAACGCAAATGGAACAAGGCGACTTATCAGAAAAATGGAGTAAAAATATTGCACAGAATCCCTGAAAATTCATAACGAGAAGGAAATAGTTGAAATTAAACACCGACCGTGCGACATAAAGCGGGCGACCACTGCCAAGACGGGGCCATGCAGAGAGTGGCTTGTATTTGGTAATTTTTTCTTCTATATACGTTTTAAGACCAGATCTGGGCACTTTGGAAGATGGTTAGTGGGCTATTTTAAATCTGTGAGTATCGCAATTCGCTGACGTAGAAATAGATAGGACATAAAGCACGTAGAGTCGATGACCAAAGGAATTTGAAAGGAAACGTTTAATCAAAACTCCGTCTTCTATCTTTGCTTTAATTAAAACAATGAAATTTAAGAATTTCCTAGGGCATATAAATTCTCTGATAAAATTACCCGGGTCATATTAAACGCGTGCTCACATGGAGAAAAATATCGCTCTGACCAACAACAAAAAGCAGTGAAAATCCCGAATCCTTCCGACCCCTCTAAATCGTCTGTGATCCCTTTTTTCTTGACCGTGTTTTGCGACTTAAATTGGCCCGCGCCCGCCCGTTCCGTGGCCCGGCCGGCCCGCCTAGGCCGTGAAATATGGCACCTGCATAGCTATTCTGGTCCTATGTCCAATATTGATGCATCTAGCCATACTTACTGCAGCATAACTCGTTGAGAACTCATGCCCGGCACTGTACCGAGGAGTTTGTTTGGCTGTTAAAAAATCTTAAAAAATATTAATATCTGGGATTCACTTTGTTTTTATTGGCAATGAAGATCCTGTGATGCAGTTTCATCCTGGAACTGGACATATTCCCAAAGGGCTTGGTTAAATGACAGACTGGATGATTTTCATGCGTTCAGAGTCATGGGCCCAGGTTATGAATAGTATATTCGTAACCAACCGGTCAATACCTAACCGAGAACTTGAGTGTTACATAATGTACTCGATTCCAATCTACGAGTATTCCCCGCCCTCTACAAGTCAAAGTTTAACTACGAACGCGTCTGATTCACGTCTAATTAATTTCATTGCGGGCTCAGGGCAGCTCCCTCGGGGCCACCTGGCCGGGCTGATTGGTCACCCTTGTTGGCTCCGCACTAAGTTGCAGTAGAAGTGCTCGTAAAGCGAACAATTGCAATGGAATGGGCCGCTTTGTTACTATTGACAAAAGGAGTTTCTTTTTTACGACGCTGTTGGGGAGACTAAATATTCAAGAATTCCTTCAAGATGTTTCGGTCAAACCCGCTTGTTCTGTGCAGGAAGTGCAGGCCATCGCTAGACTATGATTTTTCGTTTTCGCTGAAATTCTTCATAAGTAGGTACTAGACATTGATTAAGTGAAAACTAAACACTATACGAGTATGTAAGTATTCTCACATAGGTACTATAAAATATTATGTCTCAGATTAGATTTTAATGATAACATCCATTGATTGATTGATGATACACACATCATGTAACATACTTGTATTTGCTATCCGTAGAGGTTCTGAGCAGTTCAACATCTAAAAGAATAATCTACGAATCTTGCATTCAAGTATGCAAGCCATATACTTTTTAAGTAATATTTTACGAGTACTTAATTGCTGATTTTTAATTAAAAATAGAATATTTTGGTCCCTTTTATTCGAATTAATATGGATGTTCTGTGATGTAATGCGTACTCGTACCTCTGATGTCGTACTCAGAAATATGTTTTCAATTAATTGTACATTTGCGAGTTATTTGATGGCGTTTTATTATAAAGGACATAGGTAGTGCCTTTTTCCTGAAATTCCACAGTAAATTTTGGACTTCATTTTCTGAATAAGGAATAAGGTGGTTTTGTTTAAAATTTTGCAGTTTTCATGTAATACCATCACAATATGTTGTTACATAAATCAAAGTTTATCGGATTGCGTGATTATAATGAATACTAGCGGCCGCCCGCGACTTCGTACGCGTGAATCCCGTTTTTCCCGCTAATTCCCGTTCCCGTGGGAATTTCGGGAATTCCTTTCTTAGTGCACCTCTACGGTACCTAAGCTACGTCTCTTCCAAATTTCAAGTGCCTACGTTTAGCCGTTTAGGCTGTGCGTTGATCTGTCAGTCAGTCAGTCAGTTTCTCCTTTTATATATTTAGATTAAAAAAAACTAAATCTTTCATTAATGAAATTGGTACTTTACCTCGTTACCAGGCGTAACATAAGTGCGGACCGTATGACCAGTATGACCTAAGAGCAGGTCAGACAAATAACGATGACCGCAAGACATTAATTGCAATCTCATTAGCCTCAATTTACATAAACATTAGCTAACCACACCAATTAAACAGCTAATTGTCAACGAGGTACCGATGAAATATGACCGCTGAGGACTAATGCATGATTAAACCGAAATTAGAAGGTCGCAGCGGTTGGGGTCAGGTCAATCTATAGGCATTTAGTACAATTGTTTGTGGAGATGACTCAAGTTTGCATACCTACCTATAAAGTTGCGTTAATTTATGTAGTTTTGTGTTTTTTTTACGCTTGACAAGGCAGGCATTTGACGGCAATCGCACCTGGTGTTAAGTGATTATTTGTTTGCTTATAAATAGCATCTATCTAGAACTTTTAATTCATTTCATAAAGTTGTCAACTGTGAAGATATCCGCCTAAGTCGTTGACTGCTGGCTGAGACACTAGACACAACAGAAATTCTATTTGTTCGAGGCTCACCGCGTTGCGTCTGTGTGATGATTATTCTCTTTTTATGTTTTACACAACTTTTGTATTTTACATATAACATATTTTTTGGGTATCAAAACAATGGACATGATTCCACGTTATTTTTATTTAACATTCAGCATAAACATCGAAAACGAGATAGCTGTTTATCTTGCAATCGCATGGATCCATATTGTACGTTGATTTATCCGTCCCCAGACGTCAGGCAGGTGTATATCGGCAGCACTGACGTGTCTATAACATAACATAACATACATAGTTGGAGGAATAACGCACGTATTCCATAGTAACCGATACGAAATACGCGAATTACGCCGGCAAATTGTTGTATATCTGAAACACGGATCGTAGTTTCGATAACGCTCTCTAGCCTACATTCTCGTACAGAAACGAGTTTTAGGTTTATGTAATATACCTACCTAGGTCCTATCTTTATTTTGCCGAGAATACAATTAAATTCGTTTACTAATCCTGAACACACAAAATCGCTACTGTTTGGAGGCTATACTCGTACCTAAGTGACATTCACAATTAGTTAGAATTCTTGGTTTACATTAAATATCTTTTATTTATGTAAACGGTACCTACGAGTAAATAGACCTTATTTATAAATACGAGATGGGAAAAGCACTAAAATATAGTTTAAGTAAATAAAAATGAGGCCCGTTCCGATCGCAAAAATAACTTCAGACAGACAGAGAGTTGTTTTTCGTGCTGATCACCCATTAGAGGTACTTCGTAGAAATAATAACAACAGGTACTGACAATATTTATTTTTGGTTTTGGAAGGTGCCCTAATAGTATCTAGCGCCAACGCAATTAGTTTCAGCTATTTTTATCTTCCTCGGTTTACTTAGGAAGAGTGCAAAGTATGTCACATAACTTTTAAAAAAAATAAAACCGACTTCAAATGCGTGAACACAAAAAAAAACTAAAAATTAAAAATATTGCGTATAAAAAAGTTCATCCCCAATTTTCCACCCTTGGGGGTGAAATATTTTCTTCAAATTCGCATGAAACCACCCTTTTGATAATACCTATTCAACAAAAAAATAATCGTTCAAATTGATTTATAATCGGCGGAGATATTGCGTATAAAAAAGTTCATCCCCAATTTTCCACCCTTGGGGGTTGTTTTTTCTATTATTAAATTTAAATGGGACCACCCTTGAGGTATTACCTATACGCCGAAAAAAGATTTGTTCAAATCGGTTCATAATTGGCGGAGTTATCGCGTAACAAACATAGAAAAAAAAAAAAACATACGGGTCGAATTGAGAACCTCCTCCTTTTTTTTGAAGTCGGTTGAAAAGACAAACGCGCGGACCTCTAAATTTTCACAAAGGCAAGGCTAGGCGAAAGCCACGCGCTTGCGTTAATAATTTACGCCACGGCATTAAGAATTATAGCCACTTGTGGGAGGATACTGCTTGCTTCCTCCTTTTTTTAAATAGGAAAAAGTACAGAGACGTGATATTTTACTATTTTTGATATAAATCAAAATGCACCTAGCTACTTACTTACCTAATACTTACCTACTACTCGTTATTAATTTCGGTTTATAAAGTCAGATAAATTTTTAAAAAAATTTACTACTCTCTTCTATTCTACGTATTCATTTATGACACTTTTTCTTCGCCGCCTCCCGTTCTTTGTTTAACTACGCTACGTAGACACAGACAGTTCTTAGCGACAAGATCATCTAGGATAGAATCTGTTTAAACTTTTGTTATCAATTTAATAAGGATGCGGGCAGCGCAGGACCGTGCATTGTGGAAAACCTTGGAGGAGGCCTTTGTCCAGCAGTGGACGTCATTTGGCTGAAACGAACAAACGAAGGATGTTTTTAGTATTTATTTATTACATATATTTTTATTAATAACCATTACATCTCTGATTAGTAGTGTCCTAAATCCTCTTGAGATTTGTTCAGATACTATTGTCCTCTCACAAATAAGTATATTTAACAGACTGCAATGTGATTTAATAGAACTGATTACAGTCTGGGGCGGATACTTAGCTCATTTGGTGCCGATTCTTCGAAAGTCTGTGATGTCATGTTCAGGTAAAGACAACGACAGATATTGACAAGAGGCGATATTACGTTTTGCGGCAGACTTCGCAATAAACTAGATGTATTCATCGAAGTCTAGGTTATACCGCATTTCCATAGGATATAATTGAACACGTTCGGTAATATTGGTTGAAACATACAACGGCACATATTATGTGACATACTTATTCTAAATACTTCATTAGAAAGTATTTTCGAATGAAATAATATAACATTTTCATCCGCTTCCTGTTAGTATCATTTGTTTGAAAATACTTATAGTCTATCTAAAATACCACGAATTTAAATCTAAACTACACAAAACATCACGAAGGATCGGTTGTTGTGGAAACCCTGGGGAGAGAGCTTTGCCCAGCAGTGTACGTCATTTGGCTGAAGCGAACGAATGAACTACACGCAATAGAATGTTAAGTTCGCCTAATGTTAATATTTTTGGCATTGAAGTATAAATAAATAAATAAATAAATAGAAGTTAGTATGAAGCGCGCGAAAACTTCCATGACGTATTCAAGCTTCCACGTTATACTGGAATGATTATTTTATTCATCCATCATCCAAAAAATGTATCGTATTAAATTTTAATTCAAAACAGAAACGTCCAGCTCCATTCAGTGACCAGCGTGCAGCGTGAATATTTTACAATCCTGCCATTCGGAATCAATTTGATATTCATCACGAAATAATGAGCGACTACGGCGAGATTAGCGTGCACGTATGTTCAGGTTAATAGTTAATTAACCATTGGTATCATTATAATAATGTCATAATAAAGCTGGCTATGGACGTAGTACTAATTGGGATGTAGGTAATCATGCCAATTTGATTTCATGATAATTTCACTCGTCAACAACCATCAACAGATTTCTCGGTACCAATTTTCGGTTTAATGATTTTTTGGATTTTGAATGAGGGCTTCATTATTAAATAGCACTCAAGTACCTGCTCCTTCCTAACAATGTATATTCTAGCTAGATCTAATTCAAGCCTGTCATTGGCGAGCTAGTAAAAATTAAGCTATTTATCATGAAACAGCAGGTTCTGGTTATGTTCCCAAAACTTTACCGGCGGGGGACGAAAATAAGTAGGTACAAATAAACCGATCAGGAAAACATGAGCATACTATGGAGCATATCAATAGTAAGTCCGTGACGCACATTATGAATGTACTATTACGATATTTATTTTAAACGCAAAAAATCAATATCTTTTTTTAGCTGATCGTAAGCTAAGTAAGAAAAACATTTAATACAAAATAACTTTTTTATTTTATTAATGCTTTAAATATAATACCCATTGAGCTATTTAACCCATTTTTAGTATCCGTACAAAAACACTCCTTGAGCTAATCGATGAGATATGTATGTTCAATTGNCAAGTACCTTACTTACCTACTACTCGTTATTAATTTCGGTTTATAAAGTCAGATACATTCTTAAAAATTTTTACTACTCTCTTCATTTATGACACTTTTTCTTCGCCGCCTCCCGTTATTTGTTTAACTACGTATACGTAGACAGTTCTTAGCGACAAAATAATCAAGGATAGAATCTGTTTTTAACTATTGTATTATTATCAATGTAATAAAGATGTCTATGGTATTTATTTTTTTATTTTAATTACTACATATAGTATGTATATTTTTATTAATAACCGTTCCATCTTTGATTAGTAGTGTCTTAAATCTTCTTGAGATTTGTTCAGACACTATTGATCTCTCGACAAATAAGTATATTTAACAGACTGCAATGTGATTTAATAGAACTGATTACAGTCTGGGGCTTAGCTCATTTGGTGCCGATTCCTCGAAAGTCTATGATGTCATGTTCAGGTAAAGACAACGACTGATATTGACAAGAGTCGATATTACGTTTTGCGGCAGACCTCGCAATAAACTAGATGTATTCGCCGAAGTCTAGGTTATACCACATTTCCATAGGCAATAATTGAACACGTTCAGTAATATTGACTGAAACATACAACGGCACATATTATGTGACATACTTATTCTAAATAGGTACTTCATTAGAAAATATTTTCGAATGAAATAATATAACATTTTCTACTACATTCCTGTTAGTATCATTTGTTTGAAAATACTTATAGCCCATCTAAAATACCACGAATTAAAATCTACACTACACACAACATCACGAAGGATCGCTCGTTGTGGAAACCCTGGGGAGAGAGCTTTGTCCAGCAGTGTACGTCATTTGGCTGAAGCGAACGAATGAACTACACGCAATAGAAGTTAGTATGAAGCGCGCGAAAACTTCCATGACGTATTCAAGCTTCCACGTTATACTGGAATGATTATTTTATTCATCCATCATCCAAAAAATGTATCGTATTAAATTTTAATCCAAAACAGAAACGTCCAGCTCCATTCAGTGACCAGCGTGCAGCGTGAATATTTTACAATCCTGCCATTCGGAATCAATTTGATATTCATCACGAAATAATGAGCGACTACGGCGAGATTAGCGTGCACGTATGTTCAGGTTAATAGTTAATTAACCATTGGTATCATTATAATAATGTCATAATAAAGCGGGCTATGGACGTAGTACTAATTGGGATGTAGGTAATCATTCCAATCTGATTTCATGATAATTTCACTCGTCAACATCCATCATCAGACTTCTGGTACCAATTTTCGGTTTAATGATTTTTCAGATTTTGGATGAGGGCTTCATTATTAAATAGCACTCAAGTGCCTGCTCCTTCCTAACAATCTATATTCTAGATTTAATTCAAGCCTGTCATTGGCGAGCTAGTGAAAATAAAGCCATTTATCATGACACAGCAGGGTTAGGTTATGTGGCCGAAGCTTTACCAGCGGGGGACGAAAAAAAGTACAAATAAACCAATCAGGAAAACATGAGCATACTATTGAGCATATCAATAAGTAGTAAGTCCGTGACGCACATATGAATGTACTATTACGATATTTATTTTAAACGCAAAAAAACAATATCTTTTTTTAGCTGATCGTAAGCTAAGTAAGAAAAACATTTAATTAAAAATAACTTTTTTATTTTATTAATGCTCTAAATATAATACCCATTGAGCTATTTAACCCATTTTTAGTATCCGTACAAAAACAACCCGTGAGCTAATCGATGAGATATGTTCAATTGAGCCGCTGTAATCGAAAACATCGGCGCGCAGACAATTCACACAAAAGATAAATTATAATTGCGCAAACAACAATCAATCGGGTCTGTTGACTCGCTAAACACGTGGATAATGCGTTAGTCTGCACACATTAATATGTGGTGCTATGCGATGTGACGGCTTTGACGCTCGGGCACAAAAGCTAAAGTCAGAGTGATTCATCATCATCATTTCAGTCAAAAGACGTCCTCTGTTGAACATAGGCTTTTCACATCGCCTGGTTGGTAGTGGCCTGCATCCAGCGCCTTCCTGCTGCCTTTATGAGGTGATCGGTCCACCTTGTGGCTTACGGTTACGGTACGTGGTCTTCACTCCAGAACCTTGCTGCCCCATCGGCCGTCCGGATGTCCTCACACAAGGTGGACCGACGACCGATAAAGGTAGCGAAGGAAGGCGTTGGATGCAGGCTGTTACTATATGATACTATACTCGTAATAACGCCGTCCAGCATTTATAACGCTATTTAAATAATATGTTTACATGGAAAAGTCGTTTTGTATTTTTTGACAAAGTTTTTCATCGTTGTGGCAATTTAAATATTTTTTCAAATACAATTTCAAAATTCTATTTATCAATGAAAAGACTTAATTTAACTGCTTTTCTATGAGTAAATATTGTGAAATTTTGATGGATTTGTATTTTACAAAAGTAAAAATGAATCACTTTCACGACAGAATGAGATCCGTAAAATATTATCCATTACAATATTTCAATGAAACTCAGATCGACAGCGCATTAATACAAGGGTATTATCGTTAAGCTGTTTTGAATAGAATCTACTAAAATTTTATTTTTTTAAATAAAAAAATAAGAATGAAATTTTTGACAATTTTTAAATAAAAAAATAAGAGCTCTATTTTTCACTTTATAATGCTTAGATTAATAATAAAATTATTTTTTTGAAAGAAAAAAACATGAAGAGTTTTTTATAAGTTTGAGAAATTCCCATTCCCATTAACCAGAAGTCTTCCAGTAACCTTTAGGAGTGGATTTACCACAATAGTCAAATTACTTAGCATCCTCTCGAATCGCAGTCCGATGCCTGATTCAAATCCAATGTCAAGTTCTTTATTAGCATGTAAAGCCCTTTTTAAAGCACCCTATCTAAGCAATAATTGTCGTCTTACATTACCACTCCATTGGATTCGCGCTCGATGTATTCGCTAGAGGACAAATGCTCCCAACACATGTCGTTATGTCAAGGGAAATCGGGCGCTTAATCTGATGTTAAGCATGATTTCACATAATAAATTATTTTTGCGCAATACGAGTATCTAAATATATATAACTCATAGATGACTGACTGACTTACATACATGACTGAGTTACATTCCCTCTAATATGGTCGAGTGAAGCGATGGCTGGTTCACTCGTCATGTCTGTGAACAGGCGCTGCTTTCGGGGACTGGTCAATCCAAGTTATTCAAATTTATGTATGCGAGTTATTTCTACTAGTATCTTAATATGTAAGTCTAGATATTAGCACGTCACTTACTTGTTTAATGTACAGTCTAATTTTTTAGAAATCAGCAAAAATGTCATCAAAAATGGCCAACTGACATAAAAATATTTTTAGTCTGTGAACTAGTGATGCGACAAAACCTCTCGTTAATCGCGAAGTGAAATTATTGTAGTACTTGCGTATCATCGCCGGGTAATCGTCAAAATACTAAAAATATGCAACAAAGTCAACATTGAATGTGAACTGGAAATTTTCGAGAACAGGAAAAAAACTGTATGCACATATGTAATCAAAAAACACACTGGACAGTCAAACAATCAATGATATCCGTAAAGTTATCAAACTTCAAATAGTTGCAAAAAGTTCTGTTTGACAGTGTTGCTACTAGTGACATCTCGCTCGCTCAGTTCTTTGTTGCTCTATTCCGCTATGGAGGTAATTTAAGATGCTATCAATGAGGGTTTTCGCGATTGAAAAATCCGCCAGATGGCAATACGTAGACGCGAGGTCCAAATGCTGCATGATTGGTTATTTTTGACATGACATTGATATGTCAAAATCCACCAATCACGCAGCATTTGGACCTCGCGTCTACGTATTGCCATCTGGCGGATTTTTCAATCGCGAAAACCCTCATTGAAAGAAGATTTTTATTTTCTTTTATTTTATTTAGGAAAATAAGCAATGGAACAATACGTAAGCATAATTGCATAAAAAAGTAAAATAATTTCGTTTAAATAAAACCGACTAAAAATTAAACTGACTCCGAAAAAGTATACACTAAAAGTAGAAAAACAAATTACGTTATTTCCAATATTGTCGAAGTTATCGCTGGAAAACTAAACAAAGTATCGTATATTTTTTATTTAAAATTAATCAGTAATCGGAATAAGTGAATACTTAAAATAATATCGATTAAATTTACTCACAGGTTACAGCACTGATGTGTCAGAGACAAGTCATAGACAATATGGAGATAACACATGATTTTAAACGTCAAGTCAATTTGACAAGTGTCACAAATTTTTATCGTCCACGTATTTTGCTAAAATAATTTGTTTCAAAGATTGATCTCAAACTTGTATAAACTTGAAAATAAAGTTGGTTTCATGGGCTTGTTAAATAATGTGTATGATATTATGAACACGTAAGTGATTATGGTGTAATTGTGTATGAAAGTGTTTGTTTACATCTCTGCTGGATTCTAAAAAATCAAGGTATACCACGCAATCTTGTATACCCATTCTTAAAAGATACACCATACAAGAATGCATGGTAAATTCAGTGAACTGCTCCTGAATCGAATGTACCTACCTACTACTACTATTTCTATTTATTTATATTATCCGGCAGACAGTGGTGACTGAGTTTGTTGCGGCGCTTCTTCTCAGCACTTGCCAAATGTTGGTCTCGAAGCGCTGGTAGGGTAAAAAGATTATGAGACATGTAGAGGCTCCTTAAGAGCAAAATGACGATTTGTAAGAACTATTTATTAGTCCAAACAAATAAAGAAATTTTGACTTTTTTTGACTTTTGACTGACATAGTGATCTATCAACGCACAGCCCAAACCAAAGGGCTGAAATTTGGCATGCAGGTAGATGTTATGACGTAGGCATCCGCTAAGAAAGGATTTTACGAAACTCGAGCCCTAAGGGGGTAAATACGGGATCCAAAGTCGTTGGCGGCCGCTAGTTACTAAATAAGATCATTTATTTACTAATTCAAATCATTCACAAGCTTTTTCTCTAAAATTCTAGGTTTAATAAAATATGAGTACATGCTATAAAGTCCTGAAATAATTCTTCATTACATTATCCAGACACAAAAACGGAATAATTTTTAACGCGTGATCATTAGTAGAGGTGCTCATTGTCGGGTTTACGAGCACTCCCATCCTCCGGGGGGCCGTAACGAAGATAAAACGGCAATAATAATTAACTAACTTCCAACGATAAGGGTTTTCCGAAATAATAAAAAGCGAGTGCCATAAAAAGATTGGATTTTTTGCCCAAAAAACTACAGGTCAAAGGTCTACCTACTTATTCAATTGCTTAGCGATGGAAATGTTACACAGCTACGAGTTCTTACAAAGGAACAACATTGAGAAACATGAAAATGATGACTTATAATTTTGTTTCTCTTATAAATTACATTTTGGAAGCAACATAATCATCTTGAATAGCAATTTCATAAAGAATACTTAGTTGCAGAGAGGAATATTGGTTTCATATAGGTACTTATAATTTTCCTACATTTTCAGTCCAGTCCAATTGTATTAAACTTTCTAGAGAAATTTTCCAACTCAGAACTGGAATCTGTTGTTATTGAGATCAGTTCCAGCTTAACAATAATAAATCTTAGCCATTTTATAAAGGAAATAAAGTGATTGTCAGATGTTTCCAACTATTTCTCTGGAAGTAGTAATCCGCTTCTGAAAGTTCTTTCACCCTTTAAAGCTTTACCTTGGAAGTTTCACAGTATTCCATGAATAAACGTCTTTTCTTATGATCCGTTATACGCGTGAGTGGAGCTGAGGTAAAAACTATGTTAGTCACTTGTTGGGTTTTAATTTTAAACATTATCTTTCACTAGTCTTTCATGTAGAACTAATTAACGAGAGAAGCCAGCAAGCGCACCCTCACCCGCCGTGTGGTGGTTATAATAATATTTCTAAGATCAACACTCGATACAATATCAAACATAAATAATAATAAACTTTTGATGAGGATAGAATCTGACTGAGATTTAATGTAATTTTGAGCGCTGTTTTATACCTACCTGACATTACTTCAATTTCAGACTAACATCAGATGTATACTTTTTAGGTGTGAACTCAAAAACTAATAACGCCGCCACAATTTTTATCTCTCTATGGAATTTAATATTGCGTGTTTGGTACTTGTTTCAAAGCTTTAAAATTCTATGGAATGTTTTAAATATAATTTCGCAATGGTAACAATTTCCGTATACGAGTAGGAATCGTAAACAAGTTTTTAGGGGGCTTTTTACGAGTGTTCGGAAGAGACGCTTATTAAATATTTCCTATGTTGAAGAAGTTCCTCAAACTTAGCTTAATTAAAATACTTTCAGATTGTTTTCATGAAACGTGGGTATTGGAAAGTACTTCGTAGGTGTAGAAATGGTAATTGGGCTCATAAAAGGAATTACTAGGTATTTATTAGAAGAAAATGAAAAGGGTTCCATGCTTTGGGTGTAGCAGTTTTCAGGATTATAGGTCTCGGGTATTAAAAATAGACTGGTTGAAAAATTAATTTCCAAGATATGATATTGATAAATAGCTAATCAGAATGGGACAGTTGGGTAAGAAGCAAAAAGTAGAGATAATACAATTTTAATAAAAATAATATTGTAATTTTGGAGTTATGTAGGAAAAAGTTTTCAAGAAGTTGCTTTAGGTAGTTGGTTTAATTTAATGGATTAATTCGTTTATAGAAATAATTTTAATTGTCAACATGTAACGCTAAAGTAATTACAAATAGCTAATTATGCCATACTTATCGCGTACAGAGTACACTGCACCGTCATCTTATGACTCTACAATAACGTGTATGCTTACGTCAAAAGCGCCGACTACCGCGCTCGCAGTCACAAAGGTCGGGCGAATTTCCGTACCATTTCCCTGGCAACCAGGAGCGGCGCTCACTTACAAAATACAAACGTACGTGTCGTTTTACTTTATTTAGCTTATTATGTGAACGCACCAAGTGACACATTTCGTAAAACAAGCTATAACGACATAATTGCATGTCACGCAAGTTACAAAAATGCAATCGTGGTTTAAAGCTGAAGTGTCTAGATATTTCTAGCGCTTCCATACAAACATTTGGTAAATAAAGAAGTGCTTTTCTAAACTCTTGGTAATAAATAAGAAGTGATGGAGCAGATACGTCATTAATTCAGGCGCAGTTCTCTGAATTAACGAACGCGATAAAAGTCCTGAAAGTCTCACAAGAGATGTTTGAATAAGTCAGCGTCTGCGTCTCTATATAATGTAACATTCTTTATCGATTTGTTTTCGTCCTGTCGTCAGCGGTTTCGCAGTAACTATAAATTATAATTCACTATTGATGGCAACCTATAATACATGGTGGAAACGATAAGTGATCTCACTCGATCATTTCTAAACTATTGTATAAAATATCGAAAAACTGATCCTGAAAGTGCTTCACCAATTCTTTCAAGCGGTACCAATAAAATAGGTTACAGAATAAACTGGATCTATCCGAAAATTCAATGTTTCAAGTCAATACAACATTGACATCATAATATTAAATAAAGACAACGGCGACAATTAAAACACACTAATATTATGTTGTTCTGATATTCATTACGAACGTCCTTTTACAGTACTCCCATTTTTCCTTTCCCCAGTTTTCCTGCCGGTGCTTTGTCTCTATTTACGTTATGTCAATGTTGGGTTGGCTTATTGGATTTCCTCATGGATTGGCGCCCTGCAAATGGTCCGAAAGGTTGCGGTCTTGCCCAGTAATTTGAATCCTTTTATTCTTATAATTAGTTTACAGGAATATTCCCACCTCGTTCCCACTGCTGCAATTCCTCTGTAGCCAGGATCTACAGCTTGAACGTTAGTAAAAACCCAATCAGTGAAGATCAAGTTTGTCCCAGGGGAAAGTTAAAATGAAACGATCCGCAACGAAATTAATCAAAAGAACACAAGAGGAGTTCGACGTTAAGGTTCGACTTCCCCCAGTGTAAGCGGATGACATGTGCCTAAACAAAGGTTTAAAACCTTTAAGAAAAGTGTACAACACGGACAATAAGTATCAATTACGGGGACCTATCCTGCCAATTTATAATTGGTTCGCATTTAGAGTGCGTCGTTCCTTACGGATGATGATGGACGATGTCGCCGTCAGCGCGGCGTCACTGCGCGTGACACCCGCAGCCTCCGTCAAGGGTGCGAAAGTTCAAATTAAAATACCTATGTAATGCTACGTGACGGCTCCGAAATGTGGAAACATTTGCTGAATTAGTAATGGGGTTATTCAAATTTGCGGTTGTACACACATAATATTTTGGGTCATTGTTTGGTACGTAAATACACTGTAGTGGGCATGTAATAGGTATACCTAGCCACTTTACAGTACGATACGTTGCTATGTACAGTATAATTGTACAGACGACAGCACATCAGACACATTTTTGTTGCAAAGTCGCCCCTATCACAACCACGTAAGATACCACAGTGTTTACCTTGATGTGTCGTTGTCTCTACTTAACTTCTATTGACATGACAGTGATGAGGGCAAGAGAGAGATGCCGCATCTTCTCCTTCAGTCACAGCCCTGTTATTGTTCTGTCAGCCAGTGATGTCACCTACGGTGTAATAGCTTCGCAGATTACTTGCAAGTATTTGAAATGATTCCCAATTTTATTTATACCTTTACCCATTTAGCCCGTTTTATTTTTAAAGTCTCTCCATCTCAATGTAAACGTTTCAGAATTGGTTAAGGAACTTGTGTGAACAACATGTAACATACAGACAGAGTTACTAGTGCACCAATATTAGTTCGGACTTCGGACACAGAAATACTGTATTATTTTATAGTTACTTTTGTGAAGCCTCAATGTAACCTTGTTGGTGTTCAAATAAATACTACGAGTAAAATTGCACTCAGCGTATTTTTGTCACAGCGTCCTGAACAACTGTCAGTTCCGAATTCAACTGTCCTGTCCTGGTAGATATGCCGGCTGAGGCTCTGATAATTTATAGCGACGTTCCCCGTTGTCCTCTTGCCCTAGGAAATTCCACACCATGAAAAAGGTTTTTTGTTAGGAAATTACATCGTCTTATTTCAATCGTGAAAATGTTTCATTCAATTAGGGGAAAACATTTTCTCTACGCCTGTTTCAAAATAGCTGCTTAAATTCTTATAGGTCGTTGTGACCATAGAGTCCCAGTTACTATTCAGCGCGAGTGGCGACTAATTGGAAGGTCTATTGTTCTCCGTTCATTAACAAAAGAGCCCCGTTTGGTTTTAAGGAAAAAAACAATAAGGGACCGGCTGAAAAGGAAAGGTGTCCATATTTTCATCGCTTAATTGAGCCGTTTTTAAACGATTAGATTGTAACGGTTATTACGCGCAACGTCGTGCAAATTATATCTAGTTATGTTTTTAGAATTCTATAGAACTTTATAATTTATGAATTTGTATTATCATTGAATTTACAATCCAACAATTAGTTTCTCTTTTTGCTTCGTAATCTTCCAGACGAAGCGGCTTAAATATTCAGAACACGCCCGATAGAGTTGGATAAAATATTACTCGCACTATTTTGATTTGGAGAGTTTAATGTAAATAGGCTAGCAAATTAAATGTTTCTATTACACACCTTTCTTTCGTATATTATGTAGATTTCGAAAATATTGAATACGTTCTAGAGTTTTCTAGTGAGTGATTTACTTGAAACGAAATTGCTACAAAAGTAAGTACCTAGTACTACTCTGAAAAGGCGTTATTTAGCTATAGACAACACTTGACAAGATACGGTAGCATCTTTAAAGTAACACAATAAGCAAGCGTCGTTACTAAAAAACATTTACATACATACGTAAGTGAATGGTTTAATGAAATGCAAGTTAAATGAAATACGCGTAAACCTGTTCTATCCCAGGTGTCCTGCGGGTATTATCCCGATCCCGCACGACCGCGGCGGCCTTTTTGCGTTCTATCATTTATTCGCGGGCGAACGTGACGCGAATGCGCGCAGTTGTTGCGTGCGCCGACTAATGGTCGCAGGCTGACGGAATATTTTGGTGTATTCTCTAAGATCACGTTTGATGCCTGCATACCTAGAATTTATTGGGACGTGTCGATTGCTACCTGCATACCTAGAAGGCATTGGGACAAGGCGATTTTTCATCAAGCGCAATAAGTAACGATGTGTTTTCAAAATACTTAAATTTTGATAAATAAAAATTGAAACTCTATTGTAAGGAAACAATCCAAAGGATTCTGTGGTAAAAAATATTACTTTACAAATGGTTAGGTACTTTAATATCTATAAATTATCTTGGTTAGATTTATACTCATCTGATAAAAGAGATCTACCTTTGTTGCATACCACGCCTGCCAGAGATCTTATCATCAGGAGTGAAAATAGCCAAATATTTATGGAAATGCAAGTGATGTTTACCGTACCCCAGGAATCATCCGGCGATCATTCACAGTCGCCCGGGCCCTCCTCTTTGCATTTTATCAGTTTATTCGCGCACGTGACGCGAATGCGCGCGAATGTTTGCGGCGACTGATAGGCTGCTGTCCGGCCGATATCGAATCACTTTTGGCAGATTCCCTAATCCCTATACTCTTAAGAAAATAGGCTTTGCATGTTCTAGGAAACTTGATTGATAAATGGCTTATAGTAAATTGGGCGAATCGACAAAGTGGTAAAAACAAATTAGGTTTACCAGTAACAATGTCGCGTAAAAGTATAAAACGACACATGAACAATTTTAGGTTCACGCGATATAGTAAGCTACTCTCATGATACGTACCTACTTATAATAATAAATAATGCGTCCTAAGTTCTACGTTTTTGGGCATTTACTTGAAAATGGGTAGCAGGAAGAGACCTGAGAAAGATAGACCTGATAAAGGTATAAGGCGTTGAATGCAGGCCGCTACCAACCGTGTGAAGTCAGTGGGGGAGGACGTCCTGTGGCTGAAATAATGATGATGATGATGACTTGAAAATATCTTTTGGTTTGTTTCAGAGAGAAGACACAGATGGTATTTTCCCGCATGGCTGGCTGATGCTGTAATGGTAAGTTTTACGTTTTCTTCAATTTGTTATTTTTAAGATTGCGAAACGCGAGAGTTATGAGTCCATTACGGTTGAATTAAATTCCAAATCGACCATCAAAGAAGAGGCGCGTCATGTTTTCGGTTTCATTTTTACTTCGCGTGCTAAGTTCGGCGCGTTTGGAGGCATTGCTGTAATCGATGGTATCACTTAGCGGGTTATGAATATTTTACACAGGCACATGTGCCGGATCAGGGCTGTCACTCATGGAATATAGGAGTTTCAGAAAAATATACTATTTACCCCCTTTTGCCTCGTAAATTATTGATCACCGACAGCAAACAATAGCACTCTTGGACACCTAACATGGTGGTATTTAATTACAGTACCAGAGGTACTGGTAAGACAATAATTCACATACTCTGTTTTACATAAATATAGAAATGCTCCGAGAAATTATTTACCTAATAAATTCATGCACATTATAATGCTTCATTTGTGGGGATCCAACCTTATATCAATCGGTCGGGAAGTTAAGAGTTCTTACCTATTACGTCATAGTTTTCCAATAAAAGTTTAGCCGGAGTATTGGAACCCACTTTGTACGTCACTAATGAACCATCTTTAAAATAAATCAAAAACTAAAGTTAATTGTCGGATAAAAACAGTTAATACAGAATGTAAATGTTGGCAGCCCTGGTGCCATAAGTCGTGCGGTGTAATTTCACGAAACTAATGTTCGGTGGAATGCGGTAATACGGAAATATGGACCATCAATGGTGTTAAGTGACGTCATACTTCAAGATTATCTTTTGTATTTCAATTTCGGACCTATATTTAAGTTCAAAGACCTTTGAAGTTCAGTCATCAAGTATTTGGAAAATTTTAGATTTCTAACAAAAAAAAAGAGACATGTTAAGGCTCCTTAAGAGCAACCATTTGCAAGTACTTATTAATTAGTCTAGGACAAATTCAGATATTTTTGATTTTAAATCAATATAGACCTTTGTTTTTTAAATATAATTCCTTCCGCCTTGGTATCAAATGTGAGCCTTTAGGAAATTAAAGTACCTACATCGGTCCATTAAATAAACTTTTGTTTACATAATTTGGGGTTTATTTACTTTGTATGTGGACTTCAACAGATTGCCCCTAATCAGCCTGCTTAATCGCTCGCAAATCGAATCCATTTAATGGTTCTATCGGCAAGCGATTTTCAGACAAAGAAATTTTGACTTTGACTTTGACATTAGAACGTTTGTTTCCTCGCAGCACATATTGTTATAACAAGGCGCAAAATATATTAGCGCACGTACCCGTAATGGCGCATTTAACGCACCACCGCGGTGCCAAAACAAACGCGTGGTTACGTATTAAATTTCGATTCCCAATGTTGAGGCGTATTCCCGGGCTTATTTGCCGTTAGATTAAGGAATAGGTGACGGTAATAAAAGTAAAACGTATTTAGCTGGAGAATGGATTTTGTATAAGGTAGTTGGTAAATCATTTTTAAGTAGGTATATTAGAAACATAAAGCATCATCATCATCATCATCATAGCCATAGGACGTCTACTGCTGAACATAAGCCTTACCCAATAATTTCCATAATGATCGTTTGACGCAGAGGCGTATAAGGTGGTCTAATACTGAAACCGAGAGATTTCGATAAACCTTGCAATATCGTCAAAGTCATTGATTTGCTGTTCCATTTTACTATGATCATTTATACGAGTACATGGCACTTAAATAAATGCCGGGATGAAATTCTCTACTGCACAGTGATACTTTTATTATGACAATTTGCATTGAAGAATGTGAGATTAAGGCCCGTATTCACAAACATTACTATGAGGTTTCACAGTGCGCGTGGACGCACAGGGTGACAAACGAACCAATCACAGAGCTCTATCAACGCTGTGCGTTCGATTTGCTGCTTAACTTAAGCAAGCATCGTTTGTGAATACGGGTGTAAATCAATTTAAGAGAGTTTCTCTAGAATGGATATTTTACTCATTAGGAAATTAAAATTACTAACAAAAGAATCTTAATATCAATATTTCCACTGAACATTAAAACGTTAACCTATAGTAAATTATTTCATTTAACTTCCCAGCGCTGCACTTACCATAAACAAGATGAAATATCGTTTGCGACGTTCCTTGCTTCTAGTTTAATAAATTACCCACAAAGGCAAAAAAATGTGCAGCTATATACATTTGCAGCTCATACATACAGTATTAAAGTACAATATTTAAATTCGCTGAAACGTATCTGTTTATTATGCCGTTTTGTCGCAAATATATGTAAATGGCGAACAGTTGTACAGCGCTTCCGTGTCTAACTCGATAGTGAAGTCGATTTGTCGATAAATTGCTATCACCGTCGATATTCCACTTGGAAACAGCTCGTTCTTGTTTCTACCGCGATATTATTGCGCCCAAAGATGCTGAGAAATGCAAAATAAACTGCCCGGAGCTTAAGTTCTATGTGGTTTATATTAAAATTGTTTACTTAGCATTTTCCTTAATTTTAATGTTTAATTAGTTGACGTAAAGGCTAAATTTTCTTATAGGTTCCTAAGTAGGCAATGTACCTACATCAAAATCCTAATTTTCAACTTTAAGACACCGGATTCCAGGTAAACACTGTCGTATATGCACCACACGCTCCTAGGTAACAACACTACAGAAAGTTAAAGTTGAACTGTTTATTCATTATAAAATAGTTGCAAAACATTGTGTGACTGTGGATGCGGTTCTTTATCGGAACTATAAAATAGATCCTTCTGTTTCTATTTCATTTTGCATTCATAATTTGTATAATTAAGGTATTAAAATGTGTATAATATTCAGATCCTTTTAGTCGGGCGTTGGGTGGCAACAGCTGATATCACAATCCTGATGTCAAATGGCAATGCCAGATTTTGTATGGAAAGTGGCGTCTTTTTTTTTTTCGCGCGGCCATCTACCAAACTTTGTTTTTTGATTACAAAATAGTGTAATAAACCAAACTTACTACGGCATGTATACCTCTAAACTCAGTCTGAACTGAGTTACGAGCATTAGAAGTTTGATGATTTTCATACTAGATTTGCTTTTTGTGCGCAAGTTTTGTAAGAAATTGCAACAAAATATTGCTCTATTTTTTATTGCGCTGATTCTGCTCCATACTGANTGTACGTAGTACTTATTATTATTCTGTGGTAATACGGAAATATGGACCATCAATGGTGTTAAGTGACGTCATACTTCTAGATTATCTTTTGTATTTCAATTTCGGACCTATATTTACGTTCAATGACCTTTGAAGTTCAGTCCTCAAGTATTTGGAAAATTTTAGATTTCTAACAAAAAAAAGAGACATGTTAAGGCTCCTTAAGAGTAACCATTTGCAAGTACTTATTAATTAGTCTAGGACAAATTCAGATATTTTTGATTTTAAATCAAATTAGACCTTTGGTTTTTAAATATAATTCCTTCCGCCTTGGCATCAAATGTGAGCCTGTAGGAAATTTAAGTACCTACATCGGTCCATTAAATAAACTTTTGTTTACATAATTTGGGGTTTATTTACTTTGTATGTGGACTTCAACAAATTGCCCCTAATCAGCCTGCTTAATCGCTCGCAAATCGAATCCATTTAATGGTTCTATCGGCAAGCGATTTTCAGACATTAGAACGTTTGTTTCCTCGCAGCACATATTGTTATAACAAGGCTATATTAGCGCACGTACCCGTAACGGCGCATTTAACGCACCACCGCGGTGCCAAAACAAACGCGTGGTTACGTATTAAATTTCGATTCCCAATGTTGAGGCGTATTCCCGGGCTTATTTGCCGTTAGATGAAGGAATAGGTGACGGTAATAAAAGTAAAACGTATTTAGCTGGGGAATGGATTTTGTATAAGGTAGTTGGTAAATCATTTTTAAGTATATTAGAAACATAAAGCATAATCATCATCATCATAGCCATAGGACGTCTACTGCTGAACATAAGCCTTACCCAATAATTTCCATAATGATCGTTTGACGCAGAGGCGTATAAGGTGGTCTAATACTGAAACCGAGAGATTTCGATAAACCTTGCAATATCGTCAAAGTCATTGATTTGCTGTTCCATTTTGCTATGATCATTTATACGAGTACATGGCACTTAAATAAATGCCGGGATGAAATTCTCTACTGCACAGTGATACTTTTATTATGACAATTTGCATTGAAGAATGTGAGATTAGGCCCGTATTCACAAACATTACTATGAGGTTTCACAGTGCGCGTGGACGCACAAGGTGAAAAACGAACCAATCACAGAGCTCTATTCAACGCTGTGCGTTCGATTTGCTGCTTAACTTAAGCAAGCATCATTTGTGAATACGGGTGTAAATCAATTTAAGAGAGTTTCTCTAGAATGGATATTTTACTCATTAGGAAATTACTTAAAGTTACTAACAAAAGAATCTTAATATCAATATTTCCACTGAACATTAAAACGTTAACCTATAGTAAATTATTTCATTTAACTTCCCAGCGCTGCACTTACCATAAACAAAATGAAATATCGTTTGCGACGTCCTTGCTTCTAGTTTTATAAATTACCCACAAAGGAAAAAAAATGTGCAGCTATATACATTTGCAGCTCATACATACAGTATTAAAGTACAATATTTAAATTCGCTGAAACGTATCTGTTTATTATGCCGTTTTGTCGCAAATATATGTAAATGGCGAACAGTTGTACAGCGCTTCCGTGTCTAACTCGATAGTGAAGTCGATTTGTCGATAAATTGCTATCACCGTCGATATTCCACTTGGAAACAGCTCGTCCTTGTTTCTACCGCGATATTTATTACGCCCAACGATGCTGCAAGAAATGCAAAATAAACTGCCCGGAGCTTAAGTTCTATGTGGTTTATATTAAAATTGTTTACTTAGCATTTTCCTTAATTTTAATGTTTAATTAGTTGACGTAAGGGGTAAGTTTTCTTATAGGTGCCTAAGTACGTACATAATATAGGCTTCGGACGCAGGTTGGCCGTAGTAAGGACAATCTGGTCAGGTGGGGATTCTTGGATGGCTTGAACATGGAGTGCGGGTGCGGTTTTATTCCTCAGTCGATGAAGCACCTGACGTCGTGCCCTGAGTGCCCAAGCAACTGCACTCAGGAGGATTTGATGAGTGCTACTGACAACGCCACTCTTGTGGCGGAGTTTTGGGCTGACACTGTATAGGTTTGTTGTCGACGCGAAAAGAAGAAGAAGATAGGCTTACCAAAATTCTAATTTTCAACTACATATAAGACACCGGATTCCAGGTAAGCACTGACGTATATGCACCACACGCTCCTAGGTAACAACACTACAGAAAGTTAAAGTTGAACTGTTTATTCATTACAAAATAGTTGCAAAACATTGTGTGACTGTGGATGCGGTTCTTTATCGGAACTATAAAATAGATTCTTCTGTTTCTATTTCATTTTGCATTCATAATTTGTATAATGAAGGTATTAAAATGTGTATAATATTCAGATCCTTTTAGTCGGGCGTTGGGTGGCAACAGCTGATATCACAATCCTGATGTCAAATTTCATGAGTTTCTATAAGTCCACTAACCGATTAACGTGTACAGTAGCATAAAATTGTATTTTCTTTCGAAAAATGAAGTGGGCTCAAGCCTCAAGAAATTCAAATCTAATCAAAAATATTTTATTCAATTTTGACCAGTATTTTGGCCCTTATAATAGCCTAGTTTTGCATCTAAAACTGTTTTTTTTATCCAAAATTGTGTATCCTCGTATTTCTGCTAGTTGTGTATCATAGTCAAAGCGATTCACAGGAGGGTCACAAATACGATCCTCAACAATGAGAGCCTTAACCACATGGAACGAGTCTTCTATGTAAGATATAAAAGACACAACATAACGAAGCAATCATGGAATATAATCAATAAGAATATACGTATTCTTTATAGGCAGTAAGATCAATCTATCGAAAGAAAAGTTATCCACTAAATTCTCAATGGTGTGATTTCTTACACGTGATTCCAGAAGTACTTATTTCGTACTTAATAACAGCCAAAGAGAACAGAGAATACTGATAGAAACCAGTACGAAAATCCGAAATAACTTTCTGAAGCGAAACTAATAATCTGAGTATTAATTATTTGCCCCATTATTGGTATCGACTCGAGAAGTTCTCGGATTAACACTCGATCATTGTTGAGCCCTTGGGATGGCCGCTATCTACGCCATTGGTCATCGGATAGTGTCGCAACTACGCCGGAATTCGAGGTGATATTCGCGTGCTATAATAGCCCAATAATGCTCAATTTGCGTAAACGCTACTAGTGTTTATTAACGCTCTTTGTGTGAAAGCTAGTATTGCTAGCAGATGATAAATGTTCTGCGACCATGCTTCTAAGGCACGTTAAAATCTGGTTTCCTCTGATATTGGATGGTCAAACCTAGTTAGTTACTTTAGGTTGATTTTCACTGGTCTATTAAGAGCGTTTACGCGAAGCGCGGCGTTTCAAGGGGCATCATTAGAAATGATTCGCGCGCGGCGTTTTTTAATAGTTTTCAAATGTTTATAGCAAAACAATAACAATGAATTATATATCGTTTCAAAGTAAATATTTAAAAAAAGATGTTATTTTATTATATTGAGCTATTTTTATGTTGAATTAAATAAGAATAATGGTGTAAAAATCACTATGATTTTTGGGTATTTCACGTTCTTTGAATTTGTGATTTCTTATTGTAAAATGCTTAAATCTAAGAATTTTTTCAACTAACTATTTGCCTAAGGACCTATGCTATAGGATATAAATGTTTGTTATATCGTTTTCACAGTATATTTATAAAAAAATCAACTTGTAAACTGACGCTAAAGTGGAAATTTGAAAACCTGTGTGAACTTATCTTGATATAATTCTTAAATACTACACTAATTGAAATATTTTCTCAACTAACTATTTAGACGACGAAATTGCCTAATTATTTATGCTTATAACATAATTATTGGTAATGTAACTGGTTAATGATTGTAACGAGTTGAAAAAGTAATGTTTTTGCGCCAAATGGTGTAAACGCTCTTAAGTCATTTTTGTTGCAAGATGTCATGAGTGTATACGTTGCCGAGGCGGACATTTTGAACAAAATTTGTAATAATTAATAAACGATCAAAATAATTATTTTCGTCTTTAATTTCAAGAAATCTACATTGAAAAACGATAGAGAAAAGGTTTTTTACATTGCATAAGATAAATATTTTTTACCTGTAGGTATTTAACGTGTTATTCACACAAAAAGGGGCTATAAACACAAATTTCGCAAATCAGTCCGAATAGAGTCAATGCACTAATTTAGGGAATTTGTGAAGTTGTTGTTATTATTTAAACAAGATTAGTATACCGTTTGAATGGGGATAGACTAGAGAAGTTTTGATAAAATCCGAAGATCGCTATCTCTTTTAAAAAAAAATTTCTAGTATGAAAATCATCAAACTTCTAATGCTCGTAACTCAGTTCAGACTGGGTTTAGAGGTATATATGTCATAGTAAGTTTGGTTTATTACACTATTTTGTAATCAAAAAACAAAGTTTGGTCGATGGCCGTGCGAAAAAAAAAGACGCCAATTTCCGGCATTGTCTTTTCATGAGTTTCTATAAGTCCACTAACCGATTAACGTGTACAGTAGCATAAAATTGTATTTTCTTTCGAAAAATGAAGTTGGCTCAAGCCTCAAGAAATTCAAATCTAATCAAAAATATTTTATTCAATTTTGACCAGTATTTTGGCTCTTATAATAGCCTAGTTTTGCATCTAAAACTGTTTTTTTTTTATCCAAAATTGTGTATCCTCGTATTTCTGCTAGTTGTGTATCATAAAATCAAAATCAAAATCAAAAAATATTTATTCAGTTTAGACCACAAGTGGCACTTATGAACGTCAATAGAAAATAATAAAAAAAGAAAAAGGTAGCCCTTATGGGGCACTTTACATGTCTCCTTATCTTTTGGGCCCTACCAGCGCTTCGAGACAAACATAATGGCAAGTGCTGAGAAGAAACGCCGGAACAAACTCAGTCACCACTTATTGCCAGGAATTATCTAACGGTAAGAATAGTCAAATTTAAGTACATCAAATATGTGCAGACTGAACTGACCACGCGATAGTCAAAGCTAAGATAGTCAAAGCGATTCACAGGAGGGTCACAAATACGATCCTCAACAATGAGAGCCTTAACCACATGGAACGAGTCTTCTGTGTAAGATATAAACGACACAACATAACGAAGCAATCATGGAATATAATCAATAAGAATATACGTATACTTTATAGGCAGTAAGATCAATCTATCGAAAGAAAAGTTATCCACTAAATTCTCAATGGTGTGATTTCTTACACGTGATTCCAGAAGTACTTATTTCGTACTTAATAACAGCCAAAGAGAACAGAGAATACTGATAGAAACCAGTACGAAAATCCGAAATAACTTTCTGAAGCAAAACTAATAATCTGAGTATTAATTATTTGCCCCATTATTGGTATCGACTCGAGAAGTTCTCGGATTAACACTCGATCATTGTTGAGCCCTTGGGATGGCCGCTATCTACGCCATTGGTCATCGGATAGTGTCGCAACTACGCCGGAATTCGAGGTGATATTCGCGCGCTATAATAGCCCAATAATGCTCAATTTGCGTAAACGATACTAGTGTTTATTTACGCTCTTTGTGTGAAAGCTAATATTGCTAGCAGATGATAAATGTTCTGCGACCATGCTTCTAAGGCACGTTAAAATCTGGTTTCCTCTGATATTGGATGATCAAACCTAGTTAGTTACTTTAGGTTGATTTTCACTGGTCTATTAAGTCATTTTTGTTGCTGTAAAAAAGTGGGCCTCATAAGAAGGCTCAAGGTCACCCAAAGGGCGATGGAGCGGGCTATGCTCGGAGTTTCCCTGAAAGAAAGAAAAGAAAAAGAAAAAAAGTGCAGTTAGATTATTATTTTTTTGTAATCGTATAAAAAGAGAAGAGATAAGTATGGCTCGATCTACCTCATCTCTAGCTCTTTTAGTATACGTTGTAATTAGGTTTTATTTCATTTATGACTTACCTACGTAAGTATTAGACAAGACTTATTTTTTCAGTTAATAACTAAAGTTCATTAACTATAAAATGCAAAGAATAAGCGGTTACACATAAATATAGGAACACAATCATCAGAACTTTACGATGCTAATAAGACGGTGGGTGCTAACGTAACTTAAATTAAGAACTTTCCTGCACGTTTCTACGCTTTATATTTATTGCAGAAGTTAAAAAGGTAACCAGCATAGCCCTAAAGATGTCGAATATTGTAAATTATGTAAGTAAATGATAGAAGTTTTCATTGATGATTATTGTTTTGCTTTTGGGATGATCGCCTGTTATCTGAGGCCATTGGTCAACAGTTGTAATGTCATAATTGCAGTGTAACAGTAACTAATCAATGAACAATTTAACTTATGACTCTCCTGAGACTACACTACTGTAGTCGCAGTATGTGTATTTAACATTATTTTGGAAATAGGTGCACTTACTAGAACGATTCTCTCTTGTACATGATTATAAAGTTACCTACTAAGTATTAACCTTTCTAAAACAATGTGTTATAGGAACATAGTGTAGTATTTTAAACTTTCTAAATGTTGGGTTTGGTTGAAATTTTAAAAACAATAGTATAGTGTTGTTGTTTGTTAATATTCGAAACCGCTAGTAAAGTTCAAGTTATGATGAATTAGCCATAATGTTTAATGAATTTTAATAGTTATTAGTTTTATCTAAAACCGTCAACGAGTAACAACAAACTTCCAAACATAAAAAACCTACTATTTAACGTGAAAGTGATATTATATCAGTATAGATTATAAATGATAAATATCAGTATTTTTTATCATTTGCGTTTTTTCCGGTGGATTTAGCACTCTCATTTGATGAATTAAAATTTGCATGGAAATATTCAGGTTTTCATACAGAGAGACGTAGATAATTAAAAACGGAGATTGATTGACAAAAATCACGTAAATATGTATGGAATCGTACTCAATTATATTTTTTTCTCTGATGAAAATCATACGGGATTTATGCTTATTGGAGGTATATTTATTTTTAATGTTTATATTGCTATATATTTTATATTAAACAAACTTTACTTAACTAAGCTTATCTTTGGTTAGAAATAGATAGTTTAATGCCTATCACATTGGAAAAGACAGGTTTGACGCGTTTTATTGGAAGCTGACAGGGCTGCAGGGGTACGAATTGTGGCTTTATGTCACATTGATGACAAATGTTAGTGCTTCCAAATAATTAAACACGTATTACCAATTTATGACTTTGGGATATCTCTCTAGAATAGTCTGCAATTTTCCTTCAAACTAATCGAATGTGATGTACCTATTAATGGCTAGGACATTTTCAAGACATAGTTCAAGACATTTACCGTGGTTCTGCGTGGGTTACATTATCACCTCGATACACCTCATTTGCTATAATTTAGTTCATTGTTCCACAAAATAAAAGTACAGGCAGGTGAATTAAATAATAATAATAATAATAATAATAATAAGTTCGGAAGTTCTTGCAGGACGACAACACCCAAAACTCCAATCCAGCAAACGCAGCTCACTTGGCCTAGGCCCGTGAGTCAGCCGTCAACACCGGAGAAATTTTCTTTCTTCGAGGTTTAATAAAACTTAACAATAAATAATAATAATAAATAGTCTTTATTTTCTCATCACAAACATTACAATGACACAAGTTATTAAGCACATTACAAATTCATAAAACACAGTTGTTTGTGTGAGACTGATGCCTGTGATAGGTATTTGCATACCTGTAGTACAGGTCATCAGGCTCCCACCAAATGCTATGCTATGATATTTAATTGATATCTTTTTAATCACACGCAAGATACAGCAGTACGAGTAGAATATGTCATTAGATTCTAAAGCCAAACAAAAATTAATAAACTAAGTACTAATATGACATTAATAAACAAATGCCAATGATTAAGGATTTCAATTCCAGTGTCATCAAACCCCAAAATATCACGCGAGCGCGTTCATCCCGGTATTCCCGGTTCCATTACGATCCGCAGTAACGAATGTCCCGGTATCTGACCGCATTCGCCCGCACGCGTCAGCGCACATTAGCAATCGGGACTCTGACGTCACAAAACACCACACGTATGTGACGGAATATTGGCACTGGCAATCATGATTTCTTAGTACCTTTGCCGTTAATTACCGTTACTAATGTGTTGATAATCGAGGCTCGTTTCAGGGAAACGTTACTGCTTAGTTAGCCAATAGAGAAGCGTTTTGACGGAGTTGTATTTATTTCAATCAAATATTGTCAATCTCAAATAGAGAATAAGATCTCACTCTAAGAGTGAACTTGCCTAGTAGAAAATGTATTTTAAAAGGAATGGAAACCTGGATGCTGGCAGCGCAGGACCGGTCATTGTAGAAATGTTTAAGAGGAGACCTTTGTCCAGTAGTAGACGTCAATTTACTGAAACGAATATAAAAAATAAATAAATAAAAGTTAAGCGGGTTGATATGTCATGAAACGACCATCGACATAAACGCCAAACTCTACATTTAATAAACCATCAAATTATAAGTCACCATAAATTCTAATCAACACCGAAACATTGCGGAAAACACGTCAGTGGTCATTACCGCAGAATAACTAATAGTGCCGGCGTGGAGAAGGATCACTCTCAATTACTAACCGTGCGCACAAAATACAGGCCAGCACGCGGCGCACTGATTAGTGTCAACGAGCATTATCAATCCCTGGAAATCACAAAAACACCGTGATTTGAAGATACAGAATGTCTCAGAATGGGTGAATCAAACTGTTAGGAGAGGTAGCTCTACTAATGTACTATCTCTAAAAAATACAAAAAAAAAAAATAAAGCACTTAAGGACACAAAAAAAAATATTTTTGAAAAAGTGAAAATAAATCAGCTTTGCCTAAGTATCTGGCTATAATTGCTGCGTTTGGAGTTTATTTGTACTTTTTTCTTACTAATATTAATTGTACATGATCGCTTCGTCTATGTGTAAACAAACTTTTGAAAATAATGACTAGATTTCAAGTTTAGAGCACTTTATTTAAAAAAAAAATCCGAACTCAAAAATTTTTTTTCATATTTTTTAGGGATAGTACATTAGTAGAGCTACCTCCCCTAGCAGCATGATTCACCTATTCTGGGACACCTTGTATATCTAATTTATCAGTAGCCGTTACAACTATCCATTTAGTCCGAAGCCCTATCACCAGTTCTCGGAGGTGCCGCTACTCGAGTATTTGATTACCTCCTAATGAAGACTGATTTATTAATAATTCATAGTATTTGAAGAAACATTAATTACGTTTATTATATCGTCTGATGTCGTTGATCGATTGTTATTAATGAAGTAATGAGCATCGTCTGAGCTCAAGTTACTTAATATTTGATATTAAGTAACTTGAGCTTGAAGATAAATTAAATGAAAAAAAAAAACAGAACAAAATTAATAATTAAAAGTCTGAACATAATATTAATTANGGACTCTGACGTCACAAAACACCACACGTATGTGACGGAATATTGGCACTGGCAATCATGATTTCTTAGTACCTTTGCCGTTAATTACCATTACTGATGTGTTGATAATCGAGGCTCGTTTCAGGGAAACGTTACTGCTTAGTTAGCCAATAGAGAAGCGTTTTGACGGAGTTGTATTTATTTCAATCAAATATTGTCAATCTCAAATAGAGAATAAGATCTCACTCTAAGAGTGAACTTGCCTAGTAGAAAATGTATTTTAAAAGGAATGGAAACCTGGATGCTGGCAGCGCAGGACCGGTCATTGTAGAAATGTTTAAGAGGAGACCTTTGTCCAGTAGTAGACGTCAATTTACTGAAACGAATATAAAAAATAAATAAATAAAAGTTAAGCGGGTTGATATGTCATGAAACGACCATCGACATAAACGCCAAACTCTACATTTAATAAACCATCAAATTATAAGTCACCATAAATTCTAATCAACACCGAAACATTGCGGAAAACACGTCAGTGGTCATTACCGCAGAATAACTAATAGTGCCGGCGTGGAGAAGGATCACTCTCAATTACTAACCGTGCGCACAAAATACAGGCCAGCACGCGGCGCACTGATTAGTGTCAACGAGCATTATCAATCCCTGGAAATCACAAAAACACCGTGATTTGAAGATACAGAATGTCTCAGAATGGGTGAATCAAACTGTTAGGAGAGGTAGCTCTACTAATGCACTATCTCTAAAAAATACAAAAAAAATAAATAAAGCACTTAAGGACACAAAAAAAAATATTTTTGAAAAAGTGAAAATAAATCAGCTTTGCCTAAGTATCTGGCTATAATTGCTGCGTTTGGAGTTTATTTGTACTTTTTTCTTACTAATATTAATTGTACATGATCGCTTCGTCTATGTGTAAACAAACTTTTGAAAATAATGACTAGATTTCAAGTTTAGAGCACTTTATTTAAAAAAAAAATCCGAACTCAAAAATTTTTTTTCATATTTTTTAGGGATAGTACATTAGTAGAGCTACCTCCCCTAGCAGCATGATTCACCTATTCTGGGACACCTTGTATATCTAATTTATCAGTAGCCGTTACAACTATCCATTTAGTCCGAAGCCCTATCACCAGTTCTCGGAGGTGCCGCTACTCGAGTATTTGATTACCTCCTAATGAAGACTGATTTATTAATAATTCATAGTATTTGAAGAAACATTAATTACGTTTATTATATCGTCTGATGTCGTTGATCGATTGTTATTAATGAAGTAATGAGCATCGTCTGAGCTCAAGTTACTTAATATTTGATATTAAGTAACTTGAGCTTGAAGATAAATTAAATGAAAAAAAAAAACAGAACAAAATTAATAATTAAAAGTCTGAACATAATATTAATTACTTCTTGGTGTTGAGCTACACCGCGTTTATAAGGTGTACCTTAATTGTAATTGCCTCGCTCTATATTACATGGTTTCATATATCAATATGTGGATTACGTATTGGGATGTGTTACCACATAAATAATACATAAGTCTAGTAGATAAGTTAATTTCTGTAACACATTTGTTTGTAATTCCTAAAATAAATAAATTGTCTGTCTGTCTGTCTGTCTGTCTGTATGTTCCTTATAGAAACAAAAACTGCTCGACGGATTTTAACGAAACTTGGTACAATTATTCTTCATACTCATGGGCAGGTTATAGGATACTTAGGAATTCCCACGGGAACGGGAATTAGCGGGAAAATCCTTTTGTATGAAAAATCTAAACCGCTTAAGTTAGACGCTTGAAATTTGGCATGCAGGTACCTTAGTAAACTTAAAGCTTAGTTACAACAGGATATTCCAAAATTCCCACGGGAACGAGAGTTAGCGGGAAAAAACATTTGTATGAAAAATCTAAACCGCTTAAGTTAGACGCTTGAAATTTGGCATGCAGGTACCTTAGTAAACTTAAAGCTTAGTTACAACAGGATATTGCAAAATTCCCACGGGAACGGGAGTTAGCGGGAAAAAACATTTGTATGAAAAAATCTAAACCGCGTAAGATAGATGAAGGGGGTAAAACGGGATCCACGCGTACGAAGTCGCGGGCGGCCGCTAGTAAATAAATAAAATAAATTACATTGTAATAGTACATAATATACATAGGTACTCGTACAGTAAATATCTACAATATCGCTGATTCGGTCATGTTCATCACAGAACAAATATAAGGTGGAGTAAATGGGTTCTCCAGCAGAGACTGCGACTTATGCCCGTTTTCACCATCAATCCTAAACTTTTAAGTGACCCCTATGAAAACAAAATTTCTGTCATAGGGGTCACTTAAAAATTAGGGATTGATGGTGAAAACGGGCATGTGTCGCGCAAAAAAAAAATGTAGGACTCTAGAGACGAACTCAACAATTATGATAGCTGGCAATTCTTGGATGAAAAAAAGTTGAAAATGTGCTCTTTAAAGCATCTTGTGGTAGGCCAACCTCCATCAGTAGATTCTATTAGTTAAATTAGTAATATTGGACTTTACTTGCACTACACTAGTCTTGTTCTCGCACACATTATCTGGGGCTTAATTAATTATTAAATTGCTTGCCAATCCCTGATCATAATGTACGTTAGTTTCATAATTAAAGTTTCCTTCACACACGAAGCTTAGTTAAAGTAGAAGTCTGAAACTATAATAAAATTAATAATAGTATATCATCTCGAGCGATCTTACCATGAATAATAAAATATCTACGCTGTGCTCTACGCTCGAGGGTTGCGAAGCGCAGCCATGATTGTAATTAATTTTTACTTTAGCAGCGTTACATTGAAGTTGTTCTTACACTTCAACATGCAATAACGTTCTATTCGTACATGTTCACTTGTGTGAGTACAATAAAAGTATATTATTTTAAACTTTCAATACAACAGTGCCGAAATATCGGAAACTCGAAATTAAAGTAGGTACCTACATGGTAGCAATTTATTGTTATTGACGGGATTGCAATCCCGTCAATAACAATAAACGCTAGTCTATAAAATTACAGGTATTTCTAAATGTTTTTGTAAACATTCGAAAAGTAAAAGGAAGGATCTGTGAAGAGAATAATTGGAAGTTTCCCTGAAAAAAATTAAATCGGAAAATATTAGGTAACTGTATTTTTTTTTGGGATATTCATTTCCATTGGAGTATTTTTAACATCAGGATTATTTTTTTCTGGCCAGATGAAACTAAAATTAAACTAGTTCTCACTATGCTGAAACCGATAGTATGGTCCGTTCCGCCGTCAGATCTGATGCGGCGAGAGATACCTATGATATGGAGAAAGGGCCCTAATTGAGTCGCCCTGATTGGACGAGGCATTAGACCAATTGCTGCTGATGGCAGATAGCGGTAATGAGAGCTCTTTTATGGTTACTTTCCTGGTTATCTTGGAAGTTACGAAACTTAAGTACAGGCGACAGCACATGAGAATTGCAAACTCAACCCTATTACTACTACATAACAATCAATAATGTTTAGCTCGATATGCTGATGTCTGTACCCTCTTTTGTGCAGGTAGGACTTGCGTCTCGGTCGTCAAAGTTAAACAATGAATTAAGCAATTTCGCGAATAATGCGGCGACTATTTAACATGACGTCATTAAAACTTGTTGACAAAGCGCACGAGCGTTTTAACCCGGATGGAGTCATGGAAGTTTGGTCGTATTTTAGGGAGCTTAACTGTTATTTAATCACTGTATTACAGGTTAGAGTTCATAGTCTGAAAACATAGAACAATTCAATGATTTTTGTTTGCAAAATATAAACTGCTTAAGATGCGACAAAACTACTTAGCTTGAAGTAAAGACGAACATAAAAAAGTCATCGTTTCACACCAACGTTCACAGGATTGCCGCCAGTCAGGCTGAGTTTTAAGTCACTTAAAAGTGTGCAGCGGTTAGTTTTTCTTGTTATTTTTTCCAGGTGTCCACAGACGAGGTTATTGAAATTAATCCACTTAGCTACAGCTCGACATGACACAGCACGTTCAGAACAGCAAAACAGCAGCTGTTTATAAATAAAAACACCAAAACTACATAATGATACAGATATAAAAAGAAACAAAAAAAACCTACACGGAGCACATCAAGCTAGCAATAGTGACACCTTATACATATAGTTGCAATAACTGCTATTTTGCAACAAAAATCCAATCTGTACTACTAATCGCACAGCAATAAATAGGATTTAGTTATATTAAATACTGTTCTTCAGTTGAGACATTTCTAAAGCCAGAGTACTAAATACACTCTCAACTAATCTGGTTTTCATACAAGTTCTTAGAAGGCAATTAAAACTTTAAGGAGTTGAAAAAGGCAGAGGCGTAGACGTTCCCGGATTCTTCTCGCTACTTTAAATCTAATTTTAAATTCAACACTAACTCTAAGAGTCTCAGCCGTTTTGTGGTTTCATTCGGAAATTTCAGTTTTATCTTTTGGCAAGTTACCATAAAACTGATAAACGTACTGAACACGATGAATTTATACGTTCCAAGCCATTCCGCGCGATCCCCGAAAAATTATGGTTTGACTAATCCATTTAGTAGAAGTATTATTCATACGAGACGCAGATTCAGTGGGCTCCCTTCTGTTTCTGCAGAAACTGGTCGCTTACTATTATAATAGTGACTGAATTTCTTGCGCTGCTTCTGAGCACTGGCTGGCTGGTCCCGAAGCAGTGGTAGGGTTGGGTTGTGTAAAAGTGCTCTTTAGGAGCCTCCATAGAATATAAACGATATGACTTAATACTTTGCAAGTACTTAGAATATTTTGCGGCATTTTAAACCTTAACACATTTTATAGGAGAGCGCCTTTTTGGTTTATTTTAATAATTTAATATCTAGATCATTCACTCTCTCTCGGTTCTCAGTCCAATCCCCAAATGGGTAGTGACGGGCATTACTTTGAGCTAGAAGTAGTTGCCTACTATAAATAAATAAAAAATCCATCTATCCTAGACTGCATCCCAGTTAACATTTCGACCATAATTTTCGTTTCTACCACCTAATTCCCACAAAATAAATTTGTGCTTGAATCCTTTACAAAACGCATCTGAATAATAATAATCAATTGACCGAATGTTAAGTAAGCGAGCCCACTGCCCTAACCTAAGTTATAGTTTTATGAAAGTATTAATATTGACGATTTCAGTTTATTGAAACTAGCGATAAAACCCGCGGGAATGTAAACTCTGGATATTTTTTGTATTTGCCCAGGTCTCATATTGATTGCTATGATTTTAAATAAACAAGGCTTTAACGAGAAATACTCGAACGTGTAAAGAGTTTGGGTTTAAAATATAAACAGTAAAACATGTAAACTGTTTAATAAATCGTTTTCAGTGAATAGTTCAAGCGTGGTTAAAGTGCTTTTAAACAGTATGGCTTTTGGTAAATTTACTCGATTTTAAGTATTTGATTTAATAAGTCTCTCATTGTAACAAGTTTCTACGCAATATTCTGAATGTTAAATAACTATTTGTCAAGTGACTAAATTGTTCAAAGATGTGTTTGAAATGTGTACACTAATTAACGCTAGACTCGAAGCTAATTACTTAACTTTAAAGAGAAACATTTTCGCATCTAACAAATGTGACGGAGACTTTAATTTGCACTAAGAATTTTGATTGTATCAAAGCGAGCGCCAATCCGACAGAATACCAAAGTCTTTTGTCTTAAAAACCATAAAATCCAAAGATTCCGGACTTAAAATCGTAACGCGTCCAAAGTTTATAAACCGGCGTCGATACCCGATAATATAGCCGCGTAATCTCCCTCGGAAAAACATAAAAAACCCGGGCCGTAAATATGTAAATGTCGCTCATAAAATAACCGGAAAACAAAATACCGTAAAAGCGAAACTTGGGTAGCGCACAAAAAACCGCACACCTTTTTTTACCGGATCCAACGATCAGGGAACCGAGTTTTAGAAAATCCGGCCACATATTAGTTGCTGGCTGGAAACACTTTTTCTTTTGCCGAATTTCCATATTTAAATAGGTGAAAATAATTGGTTTCAAAAAGAAACAAGCTTAGCTTACGTCACCTAGTTTGAATTTCAAGATAAGAATTTTAGGGATTCTGTTCACAACATCAACTGTTTACTTACTTTGTAGCTCCTAAAGTTCACAGACTTGATACCTCTTGTGACATTGTAATTTTATTGACCTTAGGTGTACATATTGAAAAAAGTTATTTGCCAAAACTATGAATTCTGTTTCTAAAATGCGATTAAATTCGTTCCATTTAATTTGCTTTCCAAATAAAATACACCCATTGAATTCATATCTTTGAAGTAAAACTAGAATCTTCCAGTGAAATAAGAGAGTTGAAGCCAAATTAGTTGTTTTCTAATAAAATTTTCGTCCATGAAGCGCTTTTCCATGCACCACTAATCCGGGCAATCCGGAACGTCAGCCATATATCGTTGACCCACCTTGCTCATGCCAATCTCTACACGTATTACGTAGATTCAAACTGGTCGCTTTTCAATTTCTATCAAAGCCCATCTCATCACAAAATGGTTTGAGAAATGCAAAGGCTGAAACTAATCGGCTGACAAATCGGGCCTTTATGGGTTAACGTGCCTTTCGTTAACCACTTAATACATTCTTAAAATAAAAAGCCTGCAATAGCCTATTCAAACTAGAAAACAGTATTCAAACAGATTTTTTAAAATATGTCCCACCTGGATATTGAACCTAACACTCAAGGTTAGGTTAAAATAATCGACCTCTTTAACCATTCTGAACCATTCAAACAATCACTTGTTTGTAAAGCCGTCGAAATACTCGCAGGCCTATAATTGACAATTATTCTAAGAATTATTTCGAAGCCTTCCCGATTGACTTCCAGCGAAGATGCTCCAAAATTAAATCGATCTAATTAAATTTTATGGTATCTTTGATAATAATGTATTTATTGTGCTATAATTAGGAAGTAATTAGGCAAATCCCGGTTGAAGTGCCTCGTTTTACTATGAAAATAATAAAATCAGTCACAATCGTAGTACGTAATACGTTACTTTCTACTTGCTTGCCTCTATGCACTTAACTCTCTTGAAAACTTAGCGGAAACATCGACCCGGGCGAAAAATAGAAAGATTAATCATCAATTTCACACAGCAGTGGAAATCTAAATTATGGTCACTTCTAGTAACCCGTAAAGAAGTTTGCAAAAAGAAGAGGTCTGAAAAACCAAAACTAAAGTTACAGAGATTTGCAATTAAAATGTCTGTTTAGTAAAATGTCGTTTTATAGATCAACCCTAAAATTATGTTTTTCAAATATCTTAGATACTTACGTTTTCTAGGGATAATGCTGAGAGCGAAAAAACATTTTTTTTACGAAAACCATCATTACCTGTAACAAAAGAAAATAGAGTCATCCATTTCTCTACTACTAAACAACTTATTACCTAGTTGCTAGCTTAATTAGGTCCGATCATATTTTTATTTCGGAAAAATAAACGGTTCCCGAGAGAAATCGCAATAAGGTACTTCTATAACAATTCGAGTTCAATACATTGAGTTATAATGTACTACGTACTAGAGAAGACATGTCAACTAGACTGTTTCTGGCACGTAAATAGGTCCACGGACCGAAATCCAATTAGTATGTGCTCAGCGGTTGCTGTGACAACACGCTTGAGTGCAGTTTTGTTTTTTGAAATATGCCATCCTATAGACGAAAATACTTTTCAAATAACTCCAGATACATATTAAGTAAAAATAAAGGAATGACTTTTTACCATTAAGTTGTACATTTATGCACTTTAAAACACTAATTTAATTTTAATTTGTTAATTACAAGGCGTCACCGCGGCGGCAGCCATTTTACGAAAATTTCAAAGAATAAAAATCGCAGACTTGACACTGACGCATAAATTAGTATACGAAAGGAAGGTTAAATACAGCAATAAAAAGATTTTTTTAAAGATTATAAGCACTTTGTATTGCACAAATTACTAATAGTCCCGTCCAGCCCCTTGTGTTAAGCTAAATAAGCTTGGGAAATAAATGTAGATGTTTACGGACATACATAACGTTATCAAATATATATTGCGAAGCCACAGTCAATATATTGATTTCTTTAAAAACTTCTCTAAGCGAGTCACGTGGTTTAAGACCGTATATTGCCCGAACAGTTCTTTTCTGTAAAATGAAAATTGATTCTATGTCTGCTGCTGAGCCCCACAGTAAAAGACCATAAGACATAATACTATGAAAATAACTAAAATATACAAGCCTTGCTGTTTCAACATCAGTCAAGTTTCTGATCTTTCTCACCGCAAAGGCAGTTGAACTAAGTCTTCCCGCCAAGGCAGCAATATGGGGGCCCCATTGTAATTTACAGTCTAGGGTAATACCTAGAAAAACAGTAGAGTTTATCAGTCCAATACGTTCATTATAAACATTTTTCTTTTACGAAAACCATAATTACCTGTACCTAACAAAAGAAAATAGAGTCATCTATTTCTCCACTACAAAGCAACTCATTACCTAGTTGGTAGCTTAATTATGTCCGATCATAGTTTTATTTCGGAAAAAAAAACAGTTCCCGAGAAAAATCGCTATAAAGTACTTCTATAACTATTCGAGTTCAATACTGGCTGAAAATAAAGGTTTAGTTGTTTGAAAGAAAAACTACACTAAGAAAAACAAACGACAACAAAGTTTTAAACAAAAGCAATTCGATGCTTAAAAAGTTCGCCCACTGTAATGTATCATCATGGTATGCTATGATATGTTTCTGGTGGCAGAGCGGTGTAATACGCGTTTCTTGATAGAAATACAAACAAAGGTTACCGTGTGGTGTGCAGTTGCCATCAGTAAATAAAAAATCGTGAAATCTGTACTCTCTGGTTCGCCCGTCGTCACACCTATCTTTTTATTGCACATGACAACGTGTAATAGAAGATAGCGAGTTGATTAATTTCTTCAGACTCGGTCCATTACCGCCGGCCGTCAGGTATTGTGGCTCTACCCATCCCGTATTTTACGATTCAGATGGCTAAGTGTCCATTAAAATAATGGATATCACCAGGAAATGGATGCAACTAAACTAAATGTAAGTGATTTACGGAAACATAAATGATGTCCGCATTAATATGTCGACGCCGCCATATGCAGATGTATTAGATACGTAACGGTCACAGGCGCCGGACCGTCTGAAGTTTTAAGATTTCCTTCTGTAAGAAAACTTCGCATTTTTCGTCACTGAAAAAGGATTATGCGTACTTTTTTCAGTAAAAAAGTTTTCAGAGTATTAGGTATTTCGTCGCACACAGAAGCTGCAGTTCTCTCACCTCTCACTATCTGTTAATCGCATTTCGGGATGACGTTCCATTTTCAAAATTCGAATCCGTCGAGCACGCTCGAGTACGCTTTGCGATTGTTCGCCCCTATCGGTTTTCGATCAGTGGGCCTCGAGGCGCGGTGACGTACGCACGTGTCGCGCCGCCACGCCGCGCTTTGTTTACGGACACCACGTGTTGTGTGCTCGTACTAAACTAAATTCACGGTACGTAGATTCACTTTGAACGTTATTTAAAAACTAATATTAAGTGTGAATATTTTTAGAAGTAATTTGTGGGTTGTTTTTGACTTTTAATGATGGTTTTGAAGTGTTTGTAAAAGTGGTTTGAGTGATGGAGGTGGTGGGTAGACCTGTTCATGCCAGGACTGGACTGGCGTTTGTTCTGATGCTGCTGACCGTGGCGGAAGTGCCAGGATATGTGGACACGGAGGAGTTTATCAGCGATCTCGACAAACCAGGTAAGTTTAATTAATAAAGCTAATTTTAAAATTTATGAAAATTTTCAGGAAAAATTACTGAAATATGAATAATAAAAGGAGCCACGTAGGTGCGTACCTAAATAAATTAGTGCAGTTAAGCAGCTTAAAAGTGATGAGCTTTGCTAAAAATGTTTTAATGTTTAATTTGGTGCGGATTTGGTAGCCTTAGGCGTAAATTACATTTTTTAGGGATTCTAAATTTGTTATTTTAGTGCCTATTAAAAATAGGGACGCAAAATTAAGTGTTCAGTTTTCATCCACTTAAAATTTAATGAACTTAGTAATTTTACATTAGTTTAACTTTTTTGTGTAGGTATATAAAGAAATTCTAATAAATCACTAGGAAAGTTGACGTACTAACATAAAAACACACTTACTACAGGCAAATAATTTTAAAACATACATAAGTTATCACTAATTTCCATGAAATATGAAGCAAATAGACATAGGAAGCCTTAAGGAGTTTTGCTCTATTTCTTTCAAATCTATGTAGATTTCGAAGTTTTAAAATGTAGTTTGAAACTTCGAAAAATTTATTGGTGCAAAACAAATACACTGAGTAAAGGCAGTAATAATATTTAAGCTTGGTACATTTTTATTAGCTGCCAGAGGAATATAAAATAAATATCATTGCTTTAAAATATTAGCTGAACTTGCTTCAAATATCAACATTTTCAAGTCTTAAACAACGGCAGCGCTGCAGCGCCGCGAAATGCGCGGAATAAAAACACGTTGAATTTATTATCTCCCGCCCCCACAAAATAACAAAGTGAAAAGCGATGCCATCGGATTCTAGCTGGTTTTTTCATGGCCCCTGCCCGTGAAATTCCTAGCCTATTTCACATGCGGCGCGTTCTTACGCTTAAAACTATTCAGAGCTTTTTCGGGAACGTATCTAGAATTAATTATTTACACTTTCATCCTCCCTTTATGTGAAATTATTTATTCTCTTACCCATGTGCTTTGAATACATAATAAGGCGGCGTTAATTAGTGTTTCGTACATAACTTGATTACCTGGGTGTTTACAAGGCTACCTTATTTTTCGTGAACTCATTACGCATGCCCAAGACGGGTTATGACTAATTGGTAGGGCCTTTAGGAGGGAAGGATCCCACTACTGGCTGAAATGTTGGAAGTTTTTCCTGTAGCTGCCTGGATAATATATAATAACTGCCTGAATTGTGGTCGTGGCACCCTTTGACTACTAGCGCGTGATAGGTCCTTTCGTATTAAATCCACGTGAGCAAATAAAATTAAGGACCTAGGTATTTATACATACCTTTTCGAGGGCTCACCGTTGTGGTAGAGTAAACTATGTAACTATTGCCTTTGAAATTAAATTTAAATATCTGGAACGAAAGTAATTTTGTTGAACAAGTTCTAAACCTCCACTCCAGAACCTTGATGCCCAATCGGTCGTCAGTTCTGCGTACCATGTGCTCTGCCCATTGCCACTTCAGCTTGATAATCCGTCGGGCTATGTCAACGACTTTAGTTCGTTTACGGATCTCCTCATTTCTGATTCGATCTCGTAAAGAAACACCGAGCATAGCCGCGTACCGGAAAACGCAGTGTGGGACGTCCATCCACAAGNCCCACAAGGTGGAGCGACGACATCATAAAGGTAGCAGGGAGACGCTGGACACAGGCCGCTACCAACCGGGCAGCATGGAAAGCATTGTGGGAGGCCTATGTTCAGCAGTGGACGTCCTATGGCTGAGATGATGATGATTATGATGATGAAGTTCTAAACAGATATATTTTATCGCGATCAATTAGTTTAAAAGAACTTAGATAGTTTTTGCCTTATCATACAAGGATCTTGCAAACGTTGTAAGTTATAAAATGATTGACAAAATTTTAATGAAGTTACCTACCTGTAAACATAAACTCTGATGACATTTCTTTGTCATTGTGTGTGTGGCAGAGGTTGAAAATACCTACATGAAATATTTTACCTCGTACTTTCAGATTGCCTGAATGTCTTATTGACATCTTATTAGGTCTATCCAGCAGTTAATATTTGTTTTAAGTACAGCATGGGACGAGCTTTACGCTGAGCATGGTGTGTCAAAATATTTCCATACAAAGCTATTGTTTAAAAGTTTCAGATGCCAGCGTGAAGTTTATGGCGAATGAGTAAGCTACCTTACGCCTACGAGGGTGACCTTAACCCTTTATGATAGCAAGCTCAAATAGTTCATTGTTTTTGGACCCTAAGACAACGGGATAAGGTTAAAAATAAGCTTGGAGCTATATTCCTGTCTTATTACGGGATAAAAGTATTTGAACAGAACTTTGGCACCAAACATGCGAATGGTGCTAGTAAAGTAGCCGAAACATAAAAGTAAGAGTAAAAAACACGTTCGGTTTCTTTGAGCGAGTGTCAGGAAAATAGCCAAGGTTTTTAACGGGCTGACCCTTTGTAAGGAACCCAATTTTAACGACGTGCTAGGTAGGGACTATAATGAAAGTTTACTCGGTGAACTCGCTTTGGTTGTCTGTGATTTTAACGTAGAGTCATGTTAAATAACATTCCAATCGGTAGGGAAATTGCAATATTACAAAATACTGTTTATTTAAAGAAACTTAAGTCGAAATATGATTTTTTAAGTATGTTTAAGGATCCATTCTTTTACAAGCTTTAATCTTTTTCGAAAAATCATAAATCCTACTTACCAAATTTAGATTTAATCTTTACTAATTTGGAAAGAACATAACGCGTCCGTTGTCTAAGAGTAGGCGCACACCGTTGATTTTTCGCCGGCCGATAGTTTAGTCGGGCAGTTGATCAATATGAGCATGTATGGGAGTGCGCACACTACGCCGATTCGATTTGGCCGATTCTTCATACAATTTAAAATCGGGCACAACTATCGGCCAACTAAAAATCAACGGTGTGCGCCTACTCTAATTGTTAGTGGTCGTCAATAATCTGGAGGTGATAGGTTCGATCACCAAGAGGAAAGCGAATATTGGGTACTCGTAGTCGTACTCGGGTGATTTTTGTATTGGTTTTGACAGATGTTTGACGTTTGTTAATGTTAAAATAAGATGGTGAAACTCAGCCTCAAATGTATGATTTACTTATTTTGAAGTTTAATTCTAAACGCACTGGCGCTTATTTATGTTGTGGCATTACATAGTATTCACACCAGTCTTCCTTTCACAAGTGAGATATTGCTGGCCTAAGTGACACGTGTCAAGAGAGACACGCTTTTAGGTCTACCTACTTAGCCTTATACAAACGAGCAAAGCTTAGGTCACACTAATGAAGAGTGGACTTCATTCTCTCATATGTTAGGCGGGCGATGTAAAGACCATTATTTTTTGTTGAAGTCTACCCTATTACAATACAAGTACCTCGATAATAGGACAGTGTTTAGCTTGATTTATCGTTGTCTGTACATACAATACAGTCTTGGTGTCAGATTTAATCAAAGTCAAAGCTTTTATTCAGTACTTAGGCCCTTCTAGGGCGCTTATACTTTTATAATGAGTTTCCGTAAGCATCTACATCTAAAGCTTAGTTTTGTTCTTGGAACGGAATCTGTGTTAAATATCTTCAATATTTCAGGGCAGGGAAGTTAATGATGAAGAAATTCATCTGAAATATCTTTGAAAAATACTATTTTATGAATAACATCACAGGAGACTTTTTTATCTATTTAGATGTTGGAGTAATATTTTTTTATGAAATAACATCGCAGGACCATTTTATACGATCTATTTAAATGTTGGAGTCAAGTGGTGTAACCTAAGCCTTTAGAATTTGTTCGTTTGAAATTCCTTCAGCAAAAAGAGAACCGTTTTTTGCTCATCTACTAGTATATATTATATTTAAACACTCGCCATATTTCATGTCTTATACACGATATCCACTTACCAAAGTCGCTGTCAAAAGAAGGTTTTGCTGCCTTCATTTTAGTCTGGTATGTAATTGTATACCAGTAGTTATACAGAAGATAGAGTTTCGCATGAGTCTACGTTTCCACAAGAGCTAGTACTGAGCAATGCGACTTGGTTAAAAACAACGTTTGCGTTGTGGATTGATTGATTAATATGCATCCAGGATCTAGTTTGGCTTTTTAGATAAATAAAGATATTACAACAGACGCAGGCTGCTACTAACCGGGCAACATGGAAAGCATTGGGGGAGACCTATGTACAGCAGTGGACATACTATGGCTGAGATGATGATGATGAAAGATATTACAAGTAACAAGTCAGTTTACTAGGTACAAATCCACACAGCTATGGAGGAGAGTGACACCATATCTCAGTTCCGCTTCGCCTCCTCGCACAGCTCAGGTACCTCTCCTGGCACACTCTAATGAAAACGCGGTCACAGTTCCCTTTGATGTAACTAAAGTAAGTGACATAACGCTGACGGACGAAGCGCTATAAACGTTTCATACGTGAATTTACATGCAGAATCCCGCCATATTTCTCGGCAACAACAAAAAAGCCGTAAACGCTACCTTTACGGCGTATTTGAGGGCTTCCCAGCGTTCTGCACTTCATGTTTATTGTCTTCAATTATTCCCCTGGCATAGGATTGCTTACATTTCGAGTGGAGGTTTTTNGGTTTGTTACCGGAGAAGATCCACGTTTTATTTATGATATTGATCAATAGAATAAAGAGTAGGTGTTCGAAAAAGATGTATACTGTAGGGTTGTTAACCCTTAACAAAAGTAAAACCTCATTCATGTTTTTAATAAACAATATTTCCAGCTTTGTACCGACAAAATAGTTTATTGTATGGAATCTTTTGAAAGTTCTTTGCTTCAATGCAAAGCAAATTGATATTTAATAACATTTCAAGACCAACCTATTCTCAATAGAATATTACTCGTATATTGGATTTCTAAGTAATAACAGTTGTGTTCGGAAAATAAATCATTGTGTTGGTTTCATGCGAACACGAGTACGGCCATGATTCATGCAGCAGTGGGGTTCGAGTATTAACCGGCTTATTTAAATAGTGGTCTGAATGTGCCTTTTTAATAATAAATCAGCATTACCTGCTATGAACTATGAATTCACCTCATTAATCGGGCCAATAAGCGGTATTAACAGCCAATAAAATCGCTCCGAACGATCCTTTCAACGGGTTCCATTCAAAGAGTTGCCGGTCTGGTGCACTCCTCATTTATTAATAGCTCTCTTTCCCGCTTCACGGCGGAGCTGTGGGCGTAACAGAGATGGGAATCTTCAAAATTCAGCCAGCAACTAGATTGAGGTTCTTCAGTAGTAATGAAGCAATTCTAGTTTGAGGCAGGTATTAATTTTCGTTCTATTCAATTGAACAGATTTTATTCGTAGTAACTTTGAAGGGAAGAAAGTTTTTCGCTTATAATTTAATCACTTTAAAGTAGGATATTGAAGACACCCCACCACACCCATTTATTTTATCGAAAAGTATGTAAAGTAAAACATAGACATCGCGCAGAATCAAAAACCAAACAATATCACGAGTACCTACAGTTGCTTAGTTGTTAGGCACACAAATCTTTGTTTTAACTTTTTTAAGACTTAGATTTCTTTTTGTAATGTAAAGTTAAATACTTAAAGACACTTAAAAGATTAATCTTTTCCCAGAATCCACCTCGCGTTTCTCAAGTTTTGCGGAACTCCCACCGCTTACATACATTTTTAATGTTTACCACGTCCAATATGGCGGTGGCTCATACCATTTCCAGTCAAATCTCGTCGCATACAACCAGGATATATTGTCACTTGTCAGGCGATATATTGCGGGCTCGGGCTATCTCCCTATCTCCCAGCTAGTTAAGTCCTAGGTAGCTTCTATTCTGAAACTACACTGAAAATTCAAGTCAAACTCTACGAGTATATTCAAGTCTGTGATTGATTGAGTTTAAATATTTTGAGACCACTCTCATATCGTAGTCGAGCGTCGCTTAAGAATACCAAAAATGATAAAAAAAACTAGTATAAAATGACAATGCGCTTAAAAGTTAGTAACTTGTTACGTGTAGAAAAATAATAGTGCAGACAGCTGACGCTGTATTATTTGACAAAGTCTTTTGCATACTCTCGCGTTAGACACAAAGGATTTATTTACAAACACTTGGAAAGATTCTTTTATTAAAACTCACCTCGTATTTCTGAACTTTCTCGAGCTTTCACCGCGTTCGTGATACATTTTTAATGTTCAGTGCACGCGTCCAATAATGTTGGTGGTTTATTCCCCATTCCCAGTCAAATCTTGTCGCTTAGGACCGGGACATGCTGTCGGGCGATATATTGCAAGGTTCGCCATCTCCCAGTTGGTTTGAATTTATTTTTAAACATTGCCTCAATTCACGTGCCATTTCCACCATTGAAGGTCGGTTTTCTAAACAAATACACTCGAAACTGTGAACAGCGCTTGAAAACGAATGGGGAAACTAAACGACGTTTTCCACTTTGGTCGCATCGATATGAGAGTTATTGGGCTATCAATGGTCATTCATTCAGGTGGGCCGTCGTTTTAGGTGCATTGTCTTTTAGGGGTGGATAAAAGTGAGCACCATTAGGGATATATTTTAAAACTTCTTGTATTAATCAGTCCTGTCAATGGGTTCACTTCTTATCTAATTTGACGCGTGGTCTGATTTACTGATACATAATTTTCTGATACCCAGCTGAAACCTCCTAGCTTATGTAATAAAATTTTAGGTTCCACTTTTTGGAGCTGTCAGCAAGACTTTATAAACCTGTCAGCGTATTAATTCCCTTCAACTCAATTTACTGAACCAAACGAATCTAATTTGTGATAACCGTACAAAGAAAATGTAGGTGAAAAAACGTTTTCTAAATAAACATCAGCTTAATGTTTTTTTCTCACTCATGCCTGCCTCACACGAGTGGAAGAAACAGGCCGGGGTGAATAAATGGAAATCATTTTCCGTAGCTAGGCCTCGGAAGTTTTACCTAAGGTGTAGGTACCTACCAAATGCGACAACCTATAATGTTCGCTTTTTTATTTTCAAATAAGCAAAATATTGTGTAGCATTGTATAAGCCTTAGGTAGCTACGTTTGTTTGTAAGTGGAACGATTAATATGTGTCTCTAAGGCTGAGTTGCACCAACTTACTTTAACGGTAACTATAACAATAACTGATGCTTTTGTATGGACTTTGACTGATTTTTGACGTTTGTCAAAGTTAAAGTAAGACGGTGCAACTCAGCCTTAATATTATTACATCTATACCTCATTGTTGTGGTTATTTTCAAGAAGTATAGACGACAGACAGCCCATCAAGCAAGTGCTAAGGTACCTCTTATTTAGAGCAATAACATTGTAGTTGCAAAAAAAAAAATCAACCACTATTACCTCAAATTGCAAGTGATTCTTGGAATAGTCACTTACCGTCGACAACGCAAATGAAACTTTATGAGCATAGAAATAATGTTGCGAAAATGAAAATAGGAAACTCACTCCGTCCCCACTTACGTAGCTAAAAGTATGCGTTCTATAGCGTCGGGTTACCTTACTAGTTGTATTATACTTTTCTCGAGGGTAGGGTTCACTCAATTACAGCAAGTATTCGCCCATCAGGCCCCAGCCGGATGCAAAATGTTAATGTCGACTGGGAAATATAAAACCTGGCCTACTTGCACAATAGGTAATGCGGAAATAATTTTGCAAAAAAATCCTGTGAACTCTGGTCAGTCATTCTACCTGGTACTCACTATACTACAATACTAATAAGTTGTGGGTGGTTTGGTAAGAAAAATAAATCATTTTTTTCCCTTCATTTGTTCGTTTTTCAGGCGAATGACGTCCACTGCTGGACAAAGGCCTCCCCCAAGGATTTCCACAAAGACTGTTCTTGAGCTGCCTGCATCCAGGTCCCTCGCACGACCTTCACTAGATTTTTTCCCTAAATACTCATACTGCTTATCTGTGTGTTCGTACATACAAAGTACATGTTCCAATATGATGATTGTGACTACGCTCTTCCATTGCTTCGAGACAATAAATATGAGCCTGCGCAAAAAATAATCAGTGCGAGAAATCGGTAGTAGCCTCTTCTAGTAGGTTATTTATAGTGATGCAAACTTATCTTGGAACTGACCTATAAAGGAAAGAATTGAGATCATAATATCCAATAGAGAAATTTAATTCAGGCCCCGGTGGAATATACCGCATGGATAATGGTTATACGTATAGTTTATGGTCTTTCCGAACTGTACTGAAATTTGGTTCGGAGTTGTGAACTTTGCTATCAGGAATTCATGCAAATTATTGCATTGCTATTACTTTTGCCTCGAGGGGAAAAGGTTGAGTTCCACTGATCTGGAAACCCAATATGAAAGTTTATTGTCTTATGAAGACACTTTTTAAAATATTGCAAATTATTGTTTGTACCAATTTAGGCCAAAAGACTGGTATCAGATTTTATGTGTCGCTGTCGGCGTCTGACATGGTTCAAAAAAGCAGATTTGCATACTTTATAGAGTGTAGATAGAGTCGTTACAAAGCTAGAATGTTCTACAAATGGCAAATAAATAAATATTAAATAGTCATTAATTATTTTACTTCAAATAACTAAATTAATCTCAAAAATGTAATAAACAGTGAAAGTACTATGTCAATCTCTATCCAAAAAAAAAACTAAACATTCATAACTTAAAATAAAATCTACTTAAAACGTACATAATGATATTATGAATTAAATTCACTTTAATTACAGTTAATTTAACCCGTAACTTGTGAGCTTCAGAGGCTGTAATTCAAACCATAGCCAGCGAGGTGTTAAGCATTATGATCCAACTTTGCAGGGGCGAATATAATGTATGTTTTTTTAAAAAACGCAAGCATTAAAGACTAGAACCTAACATTTTGCTGGAAAAGTGTTGCGAGTAGGGTCACCATCCGTCGGGATAATTTGTGTTAAGTTTTAATTGAATAGATTATGAAAAAATCGCACTAATTTATTTTAAAAACATCGAACCGTATTTTCTGATGGCCCGCTTCGGACATGATGACAGTGACGTGATTTATTTATGGCTCACATAGTTGGACAAAAAGTTTGGCTTTCAAGCTTTTATGGACCAGTCATAACAGCATCCATAATACTGCGTTTCGAGCACTCTATATTGATTAATGTAATGCAGCGCTTGCACTAAGTTTGTGCTTTAATTCGTTGCATAAAATTCACTAAATTTTATAGAGCGCCCAAAATGTACCGCGCGCCTTGATCACTTGTCCATTCCAATCCTCACAATAGAGAAAGAATCAATGATATTGATACACTCATTTATTTGCGTGCTAAATCTATAAAAAACGCGACTAAGTTATGCGGACTTTTCAAAACTCTCCCGACTATTTTTCAGGACTTAAATATTTAGATGGTAATACTAGCTGTGAACTACCGAGTGTGTTTAATGAGCAATCCCTCGGGAACTAGCAAAAAGTTCTTAACTAGATGTAAATGTTTGAGAAATAAAAACCAAGTTATAAATTGAATATGTTTACCATGAATAAGCAACGTGGTTGATATTTTATTCGCGGGTAAAGCTTTTAGCAGCGCCACTGAGGGTTCGCATTGCGTTCATGACTTTTTCTCGTCTTCAGCTAAATAAAAACCAGGTTTAGTTTTGATATAAGTATTTATCGTCTTAACAAGTAGGCGGAATTTTCGTCTAGAAATAGCAAAAAGCTACAAAGCTAATTCCCGTTGAGATTGATAAGGCCAATCGTGTGGGTTGTAACAAAAGGTCATGTGTGACAAACTTTATGAGCTGCCCTAGACATATGAAATGGCTCAGTCTTGCTGACGGCTTAACATGTCATGCGAAGCACAGAATATTTATTCTCAGCTAATCAAACATTTAGAAAACGATGAATTAATGTCCGAAACTATGATCAAGATCATAATTATGTCATGTAGCCTGTGAGAGATTAGACAGAGAAAAGTTGTCATGTACCTGTGAGTGATAATGAATATAGATAAGGCGAAGATGCATTTGTCCATAGACTCTCAAACTCAACAACTAGCTGGTACAGCATATAAATAACCGCATATCCAAATATTTCTCCTCCATTGTTTTGCAAACCGCCCGCATTTAAATTCGAGATCAGCCCCAACGGTTCAGATGCAAGCGCGGATAAATCATAACAAAAAACTTTATCTGCGCGGTGAATAATAATATTAATAACAATAGGATGGAGAAAGACGCTCCCCCGAACCTTGGCCCTCCTCCAACATCCTCAAATACCTCCTTCAATGAGGTCCTAATGGAGAGTATCAGACATATTATCTCCCGCGCATGTTGAGTAACTCGATTCATTCATTCGTTCAATAGTTATACATAGTTCCAATTGCTTTCCGATATTTTTCACTTTACTTGCTGTAAACTTAATTTGATATTCAGTTCTCTGATATTTATAACACGTACAATATTTGGAAATATTTTATTACAGTTACGCGATTTATATTTTTAAAAGTTTTATTTGTTGGGGCTGCAAAATAAATATTATTTAGGAACATTGGTATCAATGTAGCATTCCTATTCAATATTATAGTGTACGCCGTTAATAATAATGTTTAATTGTCACATGCATGCACCTACATACTTTGATCTTAGCCAAAATTTCGAGAACAAAGAATTTTCCGATCATTCGAAGAAGTGTCTTCTCCGGTACTGTCCGGCTTCGAATGAACATACACTTGTGTACGAAACAATGAATCGGGGCATTAAAAATGTTGACCTGGCCCTCCTCCAACGTCCGGAACTCCGGACACCTCGGTAACTGGGACAGATCCGGATAAATCTTCCGAGCAAGTTTCCCCGTCACTGTAACTAGTTTGAAGCGCTCTGAAATTTTTTGGCGAGGTAAAATTACATAGTTTCAGTAGTTTTTGAAGCTTGCGGCAAAATGAAACGTGTAGACCATTTTGCGGAGGGAAATAGGTTTGAAACCAAAATTCAAACTATTTGTACGGCATACGGTACCGACATTTGTACAATCTGGTGGTGTTTGTTTGTTTTTATGTCGAATAAACGGTTGTGTATGTCCTCTACATATGTAGTTGTTTTTTTAATATTTTGATTAAAAATCAACTTATTTAATTTTGTCAAGATAAATCGCTATCATCATTTTGGCTATTTTAATGCCTAACGAGGTTCGTGACCACACGGAATGAATTCCATACTAACGTTTATTGTTCCAATTTGAAGCTAACTAACTATAACAAAATAATACTATAAATAAGTTAATTGGACCAGTCTACGCTTCGGAAATAACTTTAAGTGAATTTTAAGAAACAAATAAAATAACTCCTGCAAAAGTGTTAAGCGTCTCTCTATCTTACTAGAGAAAACATACGTTTGCCGCAGCATTTACTCAAAAACATTTGTGAAATTGAAAACTTATGGAACGAATAATCAATTATATTAGTAAGGTACCTAGCTTTTGCCTGCAGCTTCGCCTACTTGAATGTCGATCGGTCTGTCACATATAGATGTTATTCTGGGCGTTCCTTTTTCAAAAACCAGGATGAAAAATAGTTTTTCCTTTGTTTTTGGTTCCAATTTTATACCAAATTTCATTTTAATCGGTTCAGTGAAAAGTAACAGACAGACAAAGATAAACGGTGTTACTTTCGCATTTATATTACGGACTCCACCTTTACTGGGCTTATTTAACTAATCACTTTACGTCACATGTAAATAAATAGTAATTTAGATTAGACGGATTTATAGGCTACTTAAGCTTAANTCCACAAGGTGGACCGACGACATCATAAAGGTAGCAGGAAGACGCTGGACGCAGGCCGCTACCAACCGGGCAGCATGGAAAGCATTGGAGGAGGCCTATGTTCAGCAGTGGACGTCCTATGGCTGAGATGATGATGATTATGATGATGAAGTTCTAAACAGATATTATTTTATCGCGATCAATTAGTTTAAAAGAACTTAAGTAGTTTTTACCTTATCATACGAAGATCTTGCAAACATTGTAAGTTATAAAATGCTTGACAAAATTTTAATGAAGTTACCTACCTGTAAACCATAAACTCTGATGACATTTCTTTGTCATTGTGTGGGTGGCAGAGGTTGAAAATACATGAAATATTTTAATTCGTACTTTCAGATTGCCTGAATGTCTTGTTGACATCTTATTAGGTATATCCAACAGTTAATATTTGGTTTAGGTAAACAGCAGGGGACGAGCTTTACGTTGGGTAGGAATTATGGCGATTCAAATATCTCCATACAAAGCTATTGTTTAAAAGTTTCAGATGCCAGCGTGAAGTTTATGGCGAAAGAGTAATGCTACCGTACGCCTACGAGGGTGACCTTAACCCTTTATGATAGCAAGCTCAAATTATTCATTGTTTTTGGACCCTAAGACAACGGGATAAGGTTAAAAATAAGCTTGGAGCTATATTCCTGTCTTATTACGGGTTAAAAGTATTTGAATAAAGGCCCAACAGAACTTGGGCACCAAACATGCGAATGGTGCTAGTAAAGTAGCCGAAACATAAAAGTAGGAGTAAAAAACACGTTCGGTTTCTTTGAGCGAGTGTCAGGAAAATAGACAAGGTTTTTAACGGACTGACCCTTTGTAAGGAACCCAATTTTAACGACGTGCTAGGTAGGGACTATAATGAAAGTTTACTCGGTGAAATCGCTTTGGTTGTCATAATGTGATTTTGTGACATAGAGTCATGCTTATAATATTTCAATCGGTAGAGAAATTGCAATATTACAAAATTTATAGAAACTTAAGTCGAAATATGAATTTTCAAGTATATTTTAAAGATACATTATTTTACAAACTTACTCTTCGAAAAATCATAAATCCTACTTACCTAGATTTAATCTTCGAATTACTAATTTGGAAAAAACATAACGCGTCCGTTGACTAGTTGTTAGTGTTCGTCAATAATCTAGAGGTGATAGGTTCGATCACCAAGAGGAAAGTAAATATTGGGTGGTTAGGTTCGATCGGTACTCTTACTATTTGACGTTACGAATTAACTTTTTGACGTTTGTTTAAGTTAAAGTAAGATGGTGAATGTATGATTTACTTATTTTGAAGTTTAATTCTAAACGCACTGGCGCTTATTTATGTTGTGGCATTACATAGTATTCACACCAGTCTTCCTTTCACAAGTGAGATATTGCTGGCCTAAGTGACACGTGTCAAGAGAGACACGCTTTTGGGTCTACCTACTTAGCCTTATACAAACGAGCAAAGCTTAGGTCACACTAATGAAGAGTGGACTTCATTCTCTCATAAGTTAGGCGGGCGATGTAAAGACTAACGTAAGNAAGCTTAATACTCAAGTCTTCACGTGCGAGAGAGCGTTCCCGCAATTCGCAGGGCGGGCCCAGCCGCGTGAACTGAGACGGGATCACGTGATTAATGACGAGCAGGTGAGCTATCCCGAAAATGACTCCGACTTGAATGAACTTTATATGATGTGAGACCGGTTTTTACAAACTCACTCATGGTAAAAGGCTTGCTTGTGAGGCTCTTTATCAGCATTATAGGGTTTTGTATGGTGGTTATAGCCTAAAAATACCCCAGTAATATATTTTTTACTGTGAAAACTTCAATTTTTATTTATGTACCGTTTAATAAAAACTGTAATTGAAGTTCGTTTTACTACTATTATTATTGAAAACAACCCATTTAATAAAAACCTGTTTCTCATCAAAACCTTGTGTATTTTTGTAAAAAAAAAGTAGGCATGAGTATTCCTTCTTTAGGTATTCTGAGAAAATAGCTATTTCTTTTTTAGTTTCGAACACAGTTTGGCGAGCCACTGTAATTGTACTCGTAATACGAGTAGGTAGGTACTTATGGTGGTGGTGACAAAAAATTCAAAGTCCCTGCCAAATAACGGGCGTGGCGTAAGCACAGTCAGTGTTGGTTTCATTCGATTGGTCAACTTTTAACTCGATACGTCGGTTGTCAAATCCTACGGAAATTCACGCTGTAGCAGAGGCGTGCGGTGCATAATGGCTAATCAGCCGGTGCGTACCTGGAAAACTTGATTTATGCTTGTGGTTTGGCATTAGTGCCTGCCTACCTCGGTATAAAACTAATGCCCGTCATTTCACGGCGTGTTACTTGGAGCTTCAGTGAAAATTACAGTGAATTTAACTCGGCTTTACTAACGGTAAACGTGAAACTAACAAAGTTAGCGGTGTCGATGTTAATTAAACTTTTAATTATGAGCTTTGCCGCTTAGTATGCAAAAGCTTACGGAGTTATAGTTTCTATTACATATACTTGACAAGCTAATCATACCAGTTAATTATAATGCTAATCTTTTACGAGAGGGCTAACTTTTTCTCGCGGCTTTACTCATGATTTTAGTAATCCTGTCTTAGGTTTACCTACATCATTTTAGTCAGTCAAAATAAACGGCGGTACTAATATTGGCCCAGCCTTTTGTCCCCGACTCAGCACTAACTTTGGCTTGAAACAGCAATATTTACATCTCTAGGAGACTGAATATTATCATAGCATTTGATATTCGACGATAATGTAACTTTCTATCAGAGAAATAATGTCTAAAGCTGGCCTAATAGACTAGAGATTTATTCATAGAAACTTGTCTGCAAAGTTATTTATAAGCTACAAGTACCTAATTAACTTTAATTAAGGCTAAAGTTTAAGGGACTGACTGTTGGTTGTGACCTCATTATTGTTTTTTATTTCTAACATGAATTGGTTTTGTTTGAAAAAACGAATCCGAAATGAATGGAACTTCGTGGATCGAAAAAAAATAGGTGCCCTGTGAACTGAGTTTTCTTTCGTCATCAAAAAATTAATTATTAATATCAATTATTTAACTGAAATAATAATTTACACTAGCTATGCTTGGTGTTTCTTTGCGAGATCGAATCAGAAATGAGGAGATCCGTAAACGAACCAAAGTCGCTGACATAGCCCGACGGATTAGCAAGCTGAAGTGGCAATGGGCAGGGCACATAGTACGCAGAACTGACGGCCGATGGGGCAGAAAGGTTCTGGAATGGAGGCCGCGTAGGTACCGGAAATCGCAGCGTGAGACGTCCACCTACAAGGTGGACCGACGACATCGTAAAGGTAGCAGGGAAGCGCTGGACGCAGGCCGCTACCAATCGATCAACATGGAAGCATTGGGGGAGGCCTATGTTCAGCAGTGGACGTCCTATGGCTGAAATGATGATGATGATGATGATGATGAATAATTTACACTTAAAACATATTTTCTTTATTTTACCACATTTAACAAGGGAATTCAGTTTTTTAGCATAACGGGATATTACGAAACCGTGTTCGTACCAACTATTCTGTAGGATGCTAACATCTTGGCTGCCCAATAAACCCTATAAGCGAAGGTTAAGTAGTCCCGAGGGAGTGCTATTTTACCCGTTACAGAGATCGAAGCTTAGCAGACCATAATAAACCATTATAATTATATGGTGCGATGTAACCTTTGTTTTGCAGGATAGGCAAAATGAAATTGGTTGAAATGGAATATCATCTAAATGTAATACATTCCGTATAAGAGCAATCTGATTATCATTTATATCGCAAAAATACTAGGTAGGAATGAACTTCCAATATTACTCGCGTCACAAAAACGTTACATTAACGCGAGCCTGCCAAGATATACGTGTTCACGGTACAACGAAGATGCGTGACATCCATTATGCTGAATGAATTTCTCCTAATTTTCCCAGAAATACGTTTAATATAAGGCAAATATTTTGACGCTCATTCTGCACATAACTAGCAGGCTGAAATGTTTAATCTAAATTATAGAGGTAAATTCGATAATGTGGTTGGGTGCTGTCTGTCTGTTACATGTTTAGGATTAAACTTTGATAAAGCAACCTTCCGATCATTGTAATGATTAATTATCTATGTTAAAGTTTAAAACAACTGATATAGACATTTTAATCGAAGAAAAAGATAAAATATTGATTTTACTGGCCTAATTGCTTGAGGCGTCGTTTATCATCAGCGGGTTCTATAAAAATGAATTTTATCTTTTTCCGATTACAACCTCTCTTTCGTAGGGTAGGTACTCATTTAAATCGTTCGCAATATTTCCGTTGGATTAGATTTGCCGTTAATACAGTGGATATCACATGAAAATATATTTTTATAGCAAAATAACTCTTATTACAAATAGAGACCACAATGTTTACCTTGATAATCTTTCGTCTATACGATCAGGCCACTTCAGACGCCTTTGACGTCCCACAAAACGTAGCAAGGTCGCTCCCGCCCAGACAATGGAAAATACTCGATGAAAGGAGTTAAATCTACCTATCCAAATCGCCCACTGTTTATTTATTCTGACAAAGGGCTTAAATAATTAATAATTCCGTCCATACAAAACGTTCCGAATCCCTTGTTATAAAACATGTAAAGGTACACGATATTAAACGACCCTTCCCCTAATTGTACGTATAATTCAAGGCTTGTACAAACATCTGAAGGGATACCTAAGTGCTTTAGTAGCCCTTTACAATAAAGTTCTCTTTTAAGGGCAAACTTTCTTTGAACCGTATAGTTTAGTGTTGGCGACACATTCGGATCTTGAATCGATATCGAATTATGGACAGTGAAACTAGGAGTAACAAGAGCTCGATTCAAACTCGGAAATAAATACAAGCATGTGATTCGGTAAATATTAATGTTGTGACTAATTACAGGCATAAGTAAATTCTACAAATATTTTGCAAATTACATACTATAATATTTTAACATGGATGCAAGTTACTGGAGCTTGATAATTAGTGTTTTTTCTTTGTGTATTTTAGAGGTGTTTTTATATCAACAAATTATGAAATCTATGTAGTGTCAGGGATAGATATTATCGATAACCTGGCAACTCTATTGAAGCTACAATGTTTATTATCCTGAAACTCTAGATTTGTAAAGTTTCATAACTAGTAACAGATGGAATGAACTAGTTAGTGCGGTTGATTTTCATTTTGAGGGAACAACTAAGTGGTGATCAGAGAGGTGTGTGGTTGGTGAATACCTACCTACGTATATTTCATAACTTATCCTTTGCCAGTGACATTGTTTGAGTAGCTTACTTGCTGGCTTTCAGTTTCTGGAAACTGTGTGTGCCTGGACATAAGTCCTTATTTATGAAAAATTGCGAAGGTTTTCGTCGGAAAAATAATTTTCGGAATCGGATTATTAGCCTGTTGGCTCCGATATTTCTTTTTATATAAAATAAACAACGTTATTTGTAAATATATTTAATTTTGCTGTCTTTACCTCGGTAGCTACCGTTATTGGAGCAACTTGAGACACGTGTAGCTGCTCAAATTCTGACATGGTTACAAGCCATACGTTTTGATGGCGAAAGATAGGAGTAATGATTAACCCGCCCGCTCTTGTATCCCGCCCGCCCTTGTAAGTTTCAGCCGTTCCGATGACCCGAACAATGGTTTGAGATCCACCCTTGGAACCACAGTTTGACAAGCCTTATAAGGTGAAAACCCCTAAACGTATTGTTATTTAAAGACGTAACACAATATTTTACCTTCAGATTGTTTGGCAAATATTTGATTGTGATTTATTACGAGAATTTATTGTGAATGAATACTGAAGTCATGTCTCAAGAAAAATAAAATACTTGGGCTTTTTGCATTCTCTTATCTATTGTATGTTTGAATAAAATTCCAATAAAATGTACTATTTTAGATTATATTAAACATTGTTATTCTAGGTAAGTTATTCTCTTGTATCGTATTTTTCTTCGTCAGCATTGAAAAATTTGTCAGTCCGACTAAATATTTCTTTATTACCAACGTGAAATACGAGTATTAATTATTTTGTCACCATGCCGCACATAAAATACGAATTCACTGAGCAAAAAATACGAAGACAAATGATTAATATCCGAAAACTACTCATCATGCCTCCATTTTCCTCATTCGAAAACGCTCCGCGAAACAAAACGGCGTATCCTCCCCATTCTTTATGGTGTTTATTTAACCACCTTTGATTCTAAGGGTATGGTAATGCAATGATGTAAATGGAATTAGAGTGGTTTTCGCTGTTAAAACAGCTTATTTTCCCATGAATGTTTATGGTTATTTTCAGTTTGGTATGGGAGTTTCTGCATTTGGTTTGATCTCATTACAATGTTTTTTTTCCACTTATGGGATGTTTAAAAAAATGGGGTGCTTTTGGTTTGATCAAAAATGGGTCAGACGATTGATTGATGATGACGATTCAACTCTTCTTGAAGCTGTTCTGTAGGGATTTTATCACCTCCGGCAAGAGACTTCTATTTTGGTATTTTACATGCTCTGTTTTCAGATTCAAATTCTGTTTCGGGGAATATGCATAGGTAGAAAAATGGATTTTTTCAGCAGCCTGTGAGTGTTTATTTAGGAAGGCTTACAAAGTAATCATCAATTGGTAAAATCTTTTATATTTTGTTTAAGTTTTCAAAAAGAAAAGGAAATGATTTAAAATAAAATTATTATCATTGTCTACCAAAATGAAACTGCACAGAAGAGAGTAGGTATCTGCAAAATGGATTTTAAAATTAAGACGCTAGCACAAGAATGGCGGCTGAGTCGGTCGACTGAACACGTTTTTATGAATAAGAAATACGCCATCTGATTACCTCACTGTTCCGCAGGACTGGGAAATGTTCACTAGTACAGCTCAGATGAAATTCAGGTGGGGAGGGGAGGATGGCTAAGAAAGCGAAATAACTACTGATAAGAAATAAGTACGCGATCTTATGTGTTTTAGAAATATCCCTCGTAAATGGAAAAATATTTTATTAAAAAACGAATTCACCTGCGCAAACCTTTGAGCAACAAAGCTTGTTTATGTATAATAATGTTCACTCATATACAATAACACGTTTTATAATACTATTTATGTAATTATTAAATTAATGCGAAATTCGCATTAAACAAAAAGCATTAGTGTAAGTACTTAAACAAAAAATATATTTTGCTGTACCTGTGCGTCGAAAATAGCCCTAAGCTGAGAGTAAAAAATTAGTTGTTTATTCAACGTGTTATGTTTTAGCCTAATTTTCCAAGAAATGTTTTTGTAGGTGGCCGTGAGTTTCTAATGATGGTATTATTTAGTAGGATTGTATTCCGATATTATAATTCTGATTGAAATTAACATTCCTAATCTTCGGGTGAGGGATCATCCCATTTGACTAAATGAGAAGCCCTGATTCGATCAGTTTTAAATTTCCGACCCGTTGACAATTTTGATAGAATTAGCATAGCTTGTGAAGGATCCTCGTTTTGAATTAACTTAGGGGATGTACTTAACTGTATGGATAAGGAGGAATTTGTGTAAAACATTTAAACAAATGTTTGGTTATAGAGCGGTTCCACATTTTGAATTTTTTTGGATGGGTATGCTATTACGTAAAGTTGTATAGTATAGCTTCAAATAAATAATTATTTTCCCTATTCTGTAACGCGAGAGGGAGGGGAGATAAACGTAAAATAATGTGTTTGATGTATGTTTTTTTTTTCTTAGAAATGCTTAAAACGGTCTGTAAATAGCCAATATTATAGTATTTTACTTATGACCAAACATATTAATTAAACATTTTACTGGAATTGGTATAAGAGCAAAGTTTAATGAATGTTTGAAATGTCAATTTTATTAAAACACAGTTCTCGGTACTTACAAATTATTTAAAACTCATAGTGCGTAAAATTTTGGGAACTTGTATAGTCCACTCCAAAAATTCTTTATATGAGTGAAATGAAATATTTAATACATAGTTTAAGAGTGCCAAAGAAGAATAAAAGTAGTACTTACCTTTAGTTACCTAGATTATAAGCAAAGCCAAGTGGGAAATTCTCCACAGTATAATTAAAACTGATAAACTATTTGTAAGACTAAACGAACCTACTTATTTATTACTGAAAATTATGATCTTGTACGTGTCTCTCAAAAGTGACAGCCGAGTATATCTTTAGAAGGGCACGATTAAGGATGTTTTTCGGTTATTGACTGTACGTCAAACTCTGCTAAAGCAATTTGTATTCAGTTCAAAAGTTTGGAAGTTATAGAACAATAGAGCTTCAGTTTTGAGACGAAGTATCTAGGGATACTCATAGAAGAGACTTCGGGATACTTTAGAAGATGTTTCTATAGTCAATCACAGATAGCGTAGGCACAGAATTGAAATTCAGCTATTTTTATCGGGTCCGTGGCCGAGTCCCCCAGTATTCGACGCACCCGTGGTTGAAGCCCCCGATTTAAATAAATTTAATATCATATTTTTTTCGGCTTTTGCACTAAGTAAAAAATACTTAAAACTTTTATAATTAAAACTTTTATTTGTAGTTAGTTAAATATAGAGAGAGTAGAGTTATTTTAAAGACTGATTGTTACAATTATTTTGATTAGGTAAAACGATTTACATGTTATTATAGGTAAATAAAACCTATGATAAAATATGATACGTTAAAATAAAACCTATTTTATTTTTAGGTATCACTATGGTAAAATAATATTAAACATTTATTTGTACAATCAGTATAAATATTTATTCGTTTATAAATATATTTGTGACTGACTGTACATTTGATTAAAAATTGCTTCTATCTGACCGGGGACGTCGACCACGGGTGCGTCGAACACAGGGGGATTCGGCCACGGACCCTTTTTATTTTTTATCATATAATAAGTAGGTACTAGCAAACTGCTCTTCCTTTCATATTGGATAGTGAGAAAGACATATACGAGTACTATCTATGGTTTAAAATAATACGTTTCAGAATAGAGTCGACTTAGAGTGGCTCTAAATACAATATGTAAGTAGGTATATCGTGTCGTTTTAAAATACGGGCTTTTATGGTCAAAGAATTAGGGATTGTCCTAGTTTTTGCTTAAGGTTAATGGAATGCACAGTTAAGGCATTATTTTTTGTGTTAGCTGTATCCATAAAAAGTGTATAATACCTATGTGAAGAGACACTGAATTGCGAAGGTAACAAAATCGTAGCGTTATTTGCCCCAATAAATAAGTTAGAAATGCTCTCTATGATTTGTTGTGATACAGCATTTCCAGATTTCTGTCATAGCAGTATATTATCTCTGTTGGCATTTGCATAAATATGATGTAGTGTTTTAAAAATGACAGATTGGCTCGCTGCCAACGTTTTTAATAACGATATACATCTCGTACGAATGAAGATAAAGGTTTGGTTTAATGCCTATAGATTGTGCATAATAAATTACAGATAATAATGAAAAATAACACTTTATTGCTTGGATTTATGAAAAATGCGGCATCAGCAGTGATTTCAAAATGATTTGATTCAAGACATTTTCTACAAAAAATTTTCACATATGATATTGAGAGATAAAACTTGGGAGAATTGACAGGTATGTGTGATGTTTGGATCATCCCATAAACCTACTCACTGAAAAAAGTCGGTATTCATGTATTATTCAGTACATAATATGAGCAGATTTTCAAAATAAGTAATGTGGGAAGTCTTTAGTTGCAAACAAGACCCTTTTCATCATGGTACATTTACCAATGTGCGTTTGAGGACTACCTGATCATGACAAGGGGATTTTCTTCGTTTCATGGTTCCGTAGTCACACACTGTAAACGTTTTCCTTGAGGAGGGGAATGATGCTTTGGAGACGCCCACACATTATAATCTAATACAAACAACGTCTAAATTATGTATGTGTAACTGTGTCTTACATAACGTATTTTCGTTGATTCAATGATCTGGTTCTAAAAATTCGCTTATTTAAAATTTGATTGCAGGTGTCAGGATTATCAAAAAGACATTGTTATCTAGGTAATTACTTACTTGAGATAATTGTGCCTACTTTATCATTAAACATTTGAATTGAAAATTGTGATTTCAAGCACTAATTTGTGACTTCAAGTCTGATTAAGAGAAACATAAATGTAGGTAGTCAGTGCTCAAAAGCAAAATGCGAAAGCTTTTTTTATTCTAGTGGCTTTTTGTGCTGATAGGCAAATTCAAAGTAGAGCAGAGCCGCGGCTGAAGACGCTTATACTTATTCAGATAAAACCGGGCCAGAACACGAGTGCTAGTGTAAATAATCTCCACAAATTAAGTCGCAAAACACTCCCGCTTCCAATTCCCGCAATAACCCGGCATTAATGGGAATGAGATATTAAATCTTATGAAATACCAAACCAATTACAGCGAACTGGTAAATTTTACTGAATCGGTGCGATTATACAATAATAAACGGGTCTTACGTCTTGTTGTTTTGTATTGTTACTTGGATATAATCCTATTGAATTTAATTAAGAGTTTTTACAGCATTATTCTATTCTTCAAAGTGGCTGAAGACAGATGAAAAAAGTTTATTCATTTGTTTTCTTACAGATTTTTAATATGTATATTTTATACCTAATTACCAAACCATTATCTAATGTATCTTGTCTGCTTTAAACGTCGCGTGGTTTAACATACCGCGTTCCACACTTATAAATTAACCCGGCAAAATCAGAAGATTACCTCGAAACTGCTCTAAATCCCCGGGGATTACCACCGGGAATCGAAAAGGCCGGATAAAACTGAGTATTCCAGAATAGGTGATTCGGGACCTTGGAGACCTAGTATTTTAGCGAGGATCCGTCTTAAGAGAGGCGTAGGACGGTCTAAATCTATTTCAAGACTATTTTATCCTTAATTCAATAATAAAACCTTTTTTTCTACCAAGGTGTCGGTCGGTACATAACAAAGAAGTATCGACGTTATACGAGCACTTTGTTTGTCTGGTTCTTTATTGCCATCACAAACTAAGTTAATAAGGAGCATGACCTTGTCAACGGAAAAATAAAGTCGACTGTCATTAAAGTCTAGAGATTTATTAAGGTTTCAAATTATAAAGTCGCTCGATCAAAGAAATATAGGAGTGAAATTTAAACCATTTAATTAATTTATTTGAATAATTCAGGCAGCATTTTATTACCAATTTCTATGGGAATTCATTAAAAAATGTGCAAAAATCTGTGAAAAATGTCAGTTCTTGAGAGTATAAATGGTATCAAATTGGCAATAACTTACAATTAACGTAACGAAGACGAAATTTCTACAAAATATCTTTAATTTGCTGAAGTACTCGTAGCATGTGAATTCCTAATTAACAAAAACTGATAGTACATTCCCGTTACTAACCGCCTTAAGTTACTTAATTGTATCTCCAAAAGCGGTATTCAAATGCAAATAAGCCCCACTTATCCTTGTTCGCCGAGTACCTGCCCCTAACATCAAGTTGTCACTTAACGATGCCCAACTTGAGGTAGCAAGTCTCATTAATAAGGATTCGATTAAGACAACCCCGTTCCGTCTAACCCTTAATTGATATGGGGTTCCGTAGCTAAATTGAGTGGAATCAGACGGCGCTTATCTCGAACAGTTATACGCGGCATAATCGCACTTAGGCTGAGTTTCGGCCCGAAACTTAGCCTCGAATATATCAAATGGAACCCAGCATCGAGATAGGACTCGCCGGATGTTTTTGAGATTTATTTCGATGGTATCAGCAAGGATTTGCTGGTTTATTTTTGGGTTCGGATCATAAGTTTGGGTTTGGGACCCCTTTTCAGTTCACGAAGCAAAATTGACGCAACGTACGAGGAACTGGACACGAATGAGACAATATTTTTGGCTAGAAACTCTGAGAAATTCTGAGACCTTAGGTTTAGATTAAATAACTAGGCTTAAGATTAGGTGAAAGAGAGCAACTTGTATATTTCAGAAAAAATTTCGACTAGATTATTCATATGAATGAATTTAGTGGTTTGGGGCTATCAATCAAGGGAATCTAGGTTTGATTCTCAGATTTAGCACAACGCTCAGGTTAAAAATTTATATTTGGAAACAAAGGGGAAAGCAATAAAAACTCACGTCAATGTGGTTGCCATATAAATTCAGCAAATACAGTCTTTAATTACAAAAAATATTTCCTTTCAAAGGGATTGCATATTTATTCGGTCCTGGTCGTATTCATGTAAAGATCCACGATTTCTAAAAGCTTTTGAGGTCATTAAATTTAATACAGACCAAATATGATATCAGCGATGCTTGGATACATTTTATAGGAGTGGATGCATATATTTTTTTTATATTTGTTTTCATTCCCTACCGCGGTTGTTTACATTTTCAGTTGTTTACCCAAAACGAAAAAAAAAACACAATATCAGAACACGTTCGGCATCCCACTTGCCACAGTAAACAAAGACATAGAAGTGCCACTTGTGTAAGTATGAAAATTTGTAGTTTCGTTTGAGTGTTTGTCGTTAGAACCGACTGAACCGACCAATTAGTGTAACTTGAGTAGAAAATATACAATAATTCTTATCCCGAATTTTGTAAAAGGGATACGCGTTAAAAACTCGAGTATTCCAGCGACTCGGCCCACTTTTAGGTTGGTCCACGAGTCAAGCCGCTGGATTGAATTTATAGATGATTTTTCAACTGGGCAAACTCTAAAGCCCAGTCTCTGAGCACGTAGAATATTGTCCGATAACCCTAAGCTACCCATCCTTATCGCTCGCGCGTAATTATCCAGCTACCACCATACCATAACCATTACCAGACTATAGATAGAGTATTACTAAAACATTAAAGGTGGACCCTGGAAAGAAAATATATTTAAAAAAAATTCAGCGACTTGGCCCGTGGATAGCTAGGTCCACGGGCCAAGTCGCTGAATTTTTTTGTGGACCGACTTGGTCCACTTTTAGCTAGGTAGGCTGGAAGACTCAAAACTCTCTGGGATATATCACAAATACACGCGAATGAAGCCTAAATTTGTATGACCAAACGAAGCGCTTGAAAAAGCAAGACTACTGCGCATTCTTCCATTATTCAGACGCATAGAGGATTTTGGGCACGGGCGCTAAGCCGCGTTGAGGAGATCACAAGTTTCGTAGAGCACTCAATTTGGCTTATTTCGACCAACGCGTTTTACTCAAAATTACCCTAAAAGAAAATTACATCATCTCCTAAAAATGAAAGCATTTGCTTTCATTATACAAGCTATAGATTTAGTAGAAAGCTTCGTTTTGTTTCATACTTCCTTTGCTCTTTAATTATTGGCCGAAATGAAACACATTCTGTTCAGAGCAGTGAACAAATTCGATAAGAACCATGTATTATACTAGGTACAAGAAAAGTTACTTCAAATAATAAAATCAATCCTATGAAGATGTATAAATAACTTTCACGGTAATTTGATTGAAGCGGTTTTTCTTCTTGATTTCACACACGTGTCAAGTATCAATCAGTGTTTTCCTCAAAACAGACGCGTATCCATTAGTAATGTTCTGAGTAAAAGAAGCAAAAATTAAATTTACACAATGAAATCTGTCGAGGAGCTGAAAAGGCCATGTAAAGAACATTAAAAGTTATTAGGTTTTTGCATTTAAACTTGTTTTAAAAAGGCACTTAGGAAACGAAAAAGGTACTTAGATATAACAATGAAAGTAAATGCGAAGTAAAAGAAACCTTTTCGAAGTAGTAAGTATGCTTTTTTTAGTGTCTCATAGTCACGTTTTATTTTCGCAACGTGAGCAATTTGTTAATTATACAAATTTTTCTTTTGAGTCCAATTTTGTTTCATCGGTGATTACATTACACGTGGATCTTATTACGTGACTGATCTGAATTATTAGAGGGCGAATTTTCATTACAGTATTTGATGGTTTGTATATTTGCGATAAAATAACAAACGACCTTGGCCACGTAGATATTTTTAAAATATAATATTTTATTTCATATTTCTTAAAGGGAAAGGTATTCTGTTTACGTCAAACAAAAAGTAAACTCTTCCTATCGCTATTCACGTAATACACAATACACTACATAATGACTTATGTATATGACCACATCAAGAGAGATTAGGAGTAGGACAACAATTAAAAAAAAAAACATTTAAAATGCATTACGCGGTAACCAGCTGAGTTTTGCACTCACTTGCTACCGTGGGGATGGAGATTGGAGAGCATGCGCCAAGTATCGCCACTAAAATTATCAAATACTTCTCTCAAACCTCCACCAGCGGCAACGACCAAGTAGCACTTATCTCACGCTCTCTGGTTTTAAGGTTAAACTTGAGAGACAAAAATAAACCCCAACTGGCGACTGCAGAAGCGTCTAGACACTAAACTATAATATTCTGGGGCTACGTAAAAATCTAGTACGCATTAAACCCGCGTCTCTAAGGCTGGGTTGTACCATCTTACTTTGACTTTAACAAACGTCAAAAATCTATCAAATTCCATACAAAATACACCGGTTATCGTTATAGTTACGGTCAACGTTAGGTGGTGCAACTCAACCTTACGAGTGAAATCCACCACAGCCCCGCGGTGAGGTGTCAAACCATTCCCGTAAAAGGTTTATAAGATCCGTCATCGCAAATTCCATATTGCCACACATAAACGGGATCGTCCAAATGGATGTTTTCGTTTGATGCCGATGACAGATTATGACTGATCGATTCCGCGCGCCGATCATTGCTTACGTTTTTATTACGTCACTCGATTTTGCATTTGGGAAAGGGTCGGGGTTGTAAATCAACGAACATTCCGATGTTTGATGGAGTGCCTACAAAAATGGCGCTACGACCACTCAAAGCGTTGTGCTTCAGCGCAGAATGGCGCTAATAAACTGACAAAAGTGGAAAATAAAAATATTTTAACTTACAGATAAATATTAATGTAATTTTATACACAGAAACAGGACTAAATCTGAATTACAAATAATGTTCTTTATAAATAATTAAATCTTTTAATTTACTTCACAGCTATACAGGAATACCTACCTAAGTATAACTTTTCAAAGCAGCTGTCATCTCTTACTAGCTTCGTAATGCGCTGCAATGTATTTTTACATCTAAAAGCCTTTGTTCATCTCTCTTTACTCTAAAAGTCAGTTGTTTAAAAAGTAAAAAGAAAAACGTCTCGCAAGTAATGTATGGAAAAGATCTTTAGAACTGTTCGTCGCTCTTTACTCTAAAGGTCTGTCGTTTAAAATTAAAAAAAAAATGTGTCGCAAAGATCTTTAAAACTCGAATGTAGGTACCTAAGGAAATAGTTTGACTCACACAAACTCTACTTATGTGTAAGCTATTAAACCGCGGAGACGTTTATAAATCATCATAACATGAAATTGACATACAATTTTCATTGATTTACACACGTGATTTCTTTTGTTCAGATACATCCTATTTTTCATATAAGTAATCCGATATTTTCCCCCGCTTTGATAATTCAAATGTAATTACGTTGACAAAAGATACGCGACACGGGAGCAGGCAGATACATTCGCCGACGCAGCAGCCTCCGCAATTCCACGCTCAGTTGCGTGACTAACGTCTTCGCATAACGCTGCACGTTTGCTTCTAAGTACATTCCGGTACGTTTAAATGGAGATTTCTAACTACATATAAATGAAATACGTCAAAACCTATTTTTGGATTAACCTTAAACTTCAGCTAAATCAACGCGTGCAGATCGCGTCGGCGATTGGCTGAAGCTTTACACATCTGGACAATGCTTTTGTATGGAGTTTGACAGATTTTTGATGTTTATCAAAACTAATGTAAGATGCGCACCATCTTACTCAGCCTTAATAAAGATTTTCGAAAAGGCATTTATAGGCATATTGTTGCCCAAGATCTCTCCCCTGACATTGTCATTGATCATTGTTAATGACAGCACTGTCATTGATCAGCTTAATAAAAGTTGTAGTAGTGGGTACGCTCAGTTGGCATGACTCTCTTACTCCTACGGGATAAAAGAGTAAAAAAAAATTCTTAATGAAAATTTAGTTCAGACCAATAATGATAACCACATTCCTATTGCTCCATTATATTATATGTTAATTAAGTCACTTTGATGTGATTCCCTTGTATTTGTTTGCTATATCTTCGAGTACATACTCCATCACCCCGAGGCAGTGAACTCGCAAATTTGCATTTAACCATACCATGATTTATTGAGCACTTACCACGTACCGCTCGTGATACATCTACGAATACAATATACGGGTATGAACGCGCGTTATCTACAGGTGTAAATCCAAGCAAGATAAGTGGGGATATGTTCCTCCGATGATATATTAGTAACGTCTTATGACACAGACGTGTTCTTGAGAGAATACTCGTAGTTACAAAAGGAAACTGGTGATATTGAGAAGATATTGTTTGAAGAATAGGTAAGAATTCCTACTTCATGCCGAATTAATCCGTCTCTGAAAAAACATCACCTGAACTATTTTTGATATTTTAAAAATAACTTTACTTGGAATAAAATGAAATAAAACAACCGTTTCGTTTTTAATGAGATTGCTATTTATAGAGAGCTCAATTTGTTGATGTCTATTACTAGTTTTTATATTAACATCCAATTAGCAAGTGCCATCCAATAATTTTAACCACCACCAAGTTTCACGAAACTAGCTTAATTTGCTATTTTGAAAGTTATCCTGTATCAACATTGTAGTTACCTAATTAATATAGAGTTAGGTACTTTATTTGAGTGATATACATATTTGCAGCTCCTTTAACTAATTAATGTGCCTCAGTTAAACTATTGGTAATTGAAAAACGTCTAACTTTTCGTTTTTTTCTGCGTAGCTGGCTGATGCGTGACTGATTTCTGAATTTGTATTTTTTCGATGTGCTGAGTTTTATGTATTAGATTAAAAGTTATAAAATCCTTTGTTCATTAAAAAAGGAACTGAAAAAACTTTTAAATACGTCAGAGTTATACCTAAAAGTCATGATATTAGTTACCTACCTATTAGTTCGTATGGAATTTAGGTATTACCTGTATTAAAGAATGCGCACAGAGCTTAGTTTCATATCCCGTGAAAGATTTTTTACATTTTTCAGCCATTTTCACGGGTTGAGTGGCACTAAAACGATTTTAATTAACTATTGAAACATTCAGCATTTGTCTATTTAACGGTGCTGAAAATATAAAAGACTCGAATTGGATCGCTGTACTCGTACTTACTTTAAGATGAATTGCGGTAAAGTTTTACTACAATGCATCTTAAGCAGATGTAGATTGGACATCGAGTCTTGCAGCCAAGACTCTGAAATTGAAATGGTGTTTGAGTAAAGTTCAAAGAAAACAGACCAAGCTACGGTCTTAGGTACGTTACACTATTCACAGACTTATACGCACCTAACAGTAAAACTCTGGCCGATTTAAAAACTTTCCTTTGGTGAAGTGATTGTTAAAATACTGACTTGGATATTAGGATGTTAATTAATTTCATCAATCATGTTTTGTTTGACCTATGGGAAAAAATCGATCTTCAGTATCTGATCGTCTGTCATACCCAAATGTACTCTTCAGTTTATTCAGGCCAGAACGTTGTTTAAAGTGCTGACCTATGTTTTGTGGCTCTAGTGACGTGCATTATGTCCAGATGTTCAGTTCGTTCGTTCGTTTCAGCCAAATGACGTCCACTGCTGGACAAAGGCCTCCCCCAAGGTTTTCCACAATGAACGGTCCTGCGCTGCCCGCATCCAGGCTCTTCCCGCGACCTTTACCAGATCGTCGGTCCACCTAGTAGGAGGCCTGCCCACGCTACGTCTTCCAGCCCGTGGTCGCCACTCGAGAACTTTCCTCGAGATGTTCAGTAAGTGCGTAGAAAAATTGGCTAATTTCATCGATGACACCGTCTGCCTAATTTCCTAATACTACACTTTGGTTGCCAAAACGAAGTGAGTGGTCTAACCTCTCGGAGCTACGGCGTGATCCCTCGTCCATAGTCCATAGTTGAAATTCCGCCGCGCAGCCGGCGCTGTCGTCCGCAAATGACCCGGTAAGTGACTAACTTACGTCCAACTATTCACCATTAAGTAGGCAGGTTCAGTTTTCGTTGCATTCAGCTCAGTTTGCACAGCTTGGACAGCGTTTTTCAATATTGACATCCCTTTAATGACTTCTACTTCTCCACACTCCAATTATGATAAAAGTTAAAATTATTCATTACTCAATAAAATTATTCATTACTCAATAAAATTATTCATTACTCAATCTAATGAAGTCACAACCCTGGTTTCATACTTCTTGAGCCGTTTATCATTGTCCAGCTCAGGATGTACTTTTGGCTGAAATCCTCAATAAGGACTTAATAGTAGTACTAATATTCTTTAAAAAATACTTCTTCACACCTGACTAGACGACGTCGTGACGTCATACTATTGCTTTCAGTCAGATCTCGACTTTGACTCTTGCCAATATAAACCGGTCCGTACCCGGAATCCAGTTCCATCAGCATCCCGGTTTACTCAACTCGTACAACTTTCGGGAATTTCGGAAACCTTCCGGAAGCGTGCTCCCGGTTATTCCAAGCCTTAGTTCCAAACATTGTTATGGGTTCTAGAGGCATATAACACGCAGCCCACATGGGATTAACCCTTTCACGCATATGGGACACATTTGTCCCCGCATAGTTTTTACGATTTACAGTAATACTAGTTAAGTTAAACCCTTTGTAGTTAAATATTCTTAAATTTTATTATTATCTTTTATGTTTATGCGCTATAAATAATAAAAAACGCGATTCTTTGTGTAAAAAAATACTGGCACAAAACGTGAAAAAAAAATTCGTTAGACGTCAAAATTAAAAAATATTTTAATATTACTTAGCAGCTTTTTGGCCATTATTTTTCTTCCGATTTATATTCACTAATAAGTATAATTATCGTTTTATTACATATTTTCGATTTTATTCGTATGCATAATGAATATTATGTAAAAATATGTATTGGGACACGGGTGTCCCTATGTGCGTCAAAGGCAGCTTGGTTCTTACTAAGGACATTGTTTGCCTAGTTATAATTTGTATGTTTATATTGATGTTTTATTTATAATTCATATATTTTTTTGTAAATCATTTGTCTTCAAATCGACTTGAAGAAATTTCACTCAGGAAAGACGAAGTTTAGAAGTCATGATGACTCACAATAGTGACAACGAGGATGGTTTTCTCCTTGATGAAAGGGTGTCTACTGCTGGACAGAGGCTTCCCTGAGGATTTCTACAACAATCGTTCCTGTGCTGCTTGTATACATGAATGTATATGAGCAGCACAGGAACATGAGGCCTGCCACACTGTGTCTTCCTATCCATGGGCGCCACTCGAGAAATTTTCTGCCCAAACGGCCATCACTTCTGCTAGCTACGTGCCCTGCCCATTGCCGCGAACGTTTGGTAATTATGCGTGCTATGTCTGTTACTTTGAGTCTCCTGCGGACTTCCTCATCACCCTTTGGGTGACTTTGAGCCTTCTCATAAGGTGAAGTGAAGTGTTCTCATCATAGTGAAGGAACACGTCTCCCTTCCGTGCGTCATCGCCGCCAAGCCAACACACATTGGTCAAAGACTTTCAGTCAAAGGTCTTGAGACACATTGGATAAGAAGAAGTCCCGAAGCCTCTCGGATGCTCCCCCCAAGTAAGATTCAACTATTGTAGTCACGGCACGGCTGAGACCTTGGAAGACCTAGAATCAATGCTCTATGGCCTCAGTAGAGGCTCTCAATAAATGGGATTCAAAATAAACATGGACAAGACGAAAAAAATATGTCAAATATCCGTGTTACACGCACTCCTCTGAACGCTGGAGACTCTACACTCAAAGTTGTTCTTGAAACAAACAGTCAAGTTAGGTAGGTCTAACTTCAAGAAAGAGGTCTATGATGAGATGAGGATCAGACATAAAAATACGTAAGATATGATGCTATCTATTTTAAATTTCTAATTATAAATATTAAAAATAAGCTTATTGATTAAATTTCATGTGTAGTTTTAGTGTGATTTGTATTTATTTTGCAATAAAAGCGTCCAAGTATTTTATTTTCAATATATGAGGCAATGTATACCTTAACGCATATAGGGACATATGTGTCCCCGTCTGAAAATCACTGAAATACATAGCACTTATATTTTCTGTACTACTTTTATGTTAAATTAGAATAAAATAAATAGATATAACTAAAGAAAAAATAATTTTATGGTTTGGAATAGTTATAAGCGTGTAAGGGTTAACAGTTAATAATTAAATTATTAACTCAAAAGTTCAACGACCTCATGAAGATGATGTTGATGAAACATGCGGCGTTCTTTGGGGAAGGTTTACTTTAGCAGTGGATTGTCAGTATCAGTAAGTGATTCAACAAATAGGTAACTGTCAACCAAGATCTCACGATATCCTTTAAAAAGTAAGGTACCTACATCAAGATTTCATCACATGCGCAAACATCAAATAAAAATAAATTGCGCACCGGTGCATAGTCGCGTGTTCCTACTTTGAAACGTCAGCATTTTTGGAAGAATTCTCTTCCTTTGAAAACTGCAATTCGCAGCTTGAGAAACACTGGCATACGTTATTCAGCGATGTTCGGTTTCCATTCAGTTTGCACTTGCGTTTTAGAATATGTTTCGCCTCTGAATGTCGAACCTCTACATCTAAGTACATCTCCGTTTAGATGCGTCGTTTGCTGAATTAGAAATTGTCAGTGAACTTTGTTCTAAGTGCTTTGATGGTAATTATCGATGTAGTAGTGGATGAGTTTGACCTACCTGTTTAATTCATAGCTCGTAAACATATATGTAGAATTTCGATTTAACCGAATTAGTTTATGATTGCATTATTTAAGGACATAGTGAAGCAATCATTAGGTAAGTCACAGTTGTTAAAATTGTCTAGATCTGTGTCTTAGATGTTTTGAAAAATATCCCTGTCTGCACATATGACTTCTTGAATGGCTAGAAGTTAATTTACATAAGTAGGTTTTCAGTATCTTGTCTACACTAATATTATAAAGAGGAAAACTTTGTTTGTTTGTTTGTTTGTTTGTTTGTTTGTTTAGTTGTAATGGATAGGCTCAAAAACTACTGGACCGATTTTAAAAATTCTTTCACCATTCGAAAGCTACATTACTCACGAGTAACATAGGCTAAATTTTATTTTGGAAAAAAATAGGGTCCTGTAAAATATTTGGGATTTTCATAAGACGTTGAAAAGCGCCATCTATCTTCATTGGATAAAATCTTCTCGCGCCTGACAAAAAAATTTGAGGTTCGNAAAACGTAGCGTGGGACTTCCATCAACAAGGTGGACCGCCGACATCGTAAAGGTAGCAGGGAAGCGCTGGACGCAGGCCGCTTCCAATCGATCAACATGGAAAGCATTGGGGGAGGCCTATGTTCAGCAGTGGACGTCCTATGGCTGAAATGGTGGTGGTGGTACATATACTGAAAATGTATCATTAGAAATCAACCACGGGGGCTAAGGAGATAAAAGGAGGGTTGGAAGTTTATATTATGAAAGTCCTATGTGTTTAAAAAGTAAGAGAGTTGAAATTTAAAATGTATGCGCTATAAATGCTAAGAGCTGATTTTACGAAACTCCACCCCTAATGGAGTAAAACGAGGTCCACGCGTACGAAGTCGCGGGCGGCCGCTAGTATAGAATAATATAATAATATTATATGTGTGGTATAGTACGGGTATGTCGGGTTAGTTCTGGGTTAGGTAATTTCTTCATTAATATACTATGAGAGGTATAAATGTTAATGTTATGTATTATGAAATAAGGAGCGGACTAATAATTTCCAACAAATAAGTACGATACTTTCAACATGGCAACCCTAGCTTAAATGAGAAATGAGGCACGCAATAAGACTAAATAGTTTCAGAGAAATTCCAAATCGGCGTAGATTAAGCTGGATAATCCTCATTGTCTAGATATGAGGATTTGAATTCTTTAGAAAATCACGTGGAAAGGGCACCGAAATTCAAATTACAAAATCTCTTTGTTACATTCATGTAGATCAGAAGAAAGGCGGAATGGTTTCGCTTTGCTAATAAAAGAGGTTATTAAAAAACTTTAGTCGTTGCGAACCTTTTTTGAAGTCGTTTAAAAGCAGACAGCTTCACATACTATTTATTGGTTGGAATTTTCGATATGTACGCATTCAACGTTCCTCGCGGCTATAAAAGAAAATACGTAGTAAAGTCGGAGATGTCGTTTTGATGCGAGTAAGAAGCCAAGGTAAGNAGGGTAAGTATTTAAATGACGCGTCTATTTGAAAGCACGTTATTTTTTGTGTTATAGAGTCGTGGTTGTTATTCAAACGGAGTAAAAATGTAGAGCTTATATAATATTTTGCAAAAGATTTTATTCTTAGATTTGTCACTGCTGAAGATTGCGACCGTGGTAGACACTAGACAGGTTTTTATCCTTGGTCTTTTTTTTTCTCGACGTCATTGGGTTGGCACATTCTATTGTTTCATGTCATAATATTTGATATTTTAGTTTCAAGTTAGTAGGTATTTTTCAAAGTGTGAACTAAGTTATATTTCCTAACGTCATGAAGTCATTTGGTTGGTTATTCGACTGGTCACTTTAGTTACTGATTCTCTGACTATTGATACCTACTAAGTCATGAGATATGGAGATTTATGTGAGTGAAATGTGTTTTTAAGAAAACTTCGGCATACAAATACTTTTATACGTATTATGTATGCCTACACAGCTATTTCAGTATCACTGAAGACATTGATAAGTGTCAAGATCGTTTCGTGTAAAAGCTATCACGAAATGAGAACTGTTCCAAACTACTATAATATCAAACTTAGGTGGAGATTAGATCGCGCGAGTCATAGCCGAGGTAACATTACACACGATCGATTAATGAAAAGATCTTTGAAAGTCAAAGCTCGCTTGGGTAAAGTTGTAAAAGTTTTAGCAGCAAATGGGCATGAAAATGTTCTCACCTAAATAGTAAAGGAGCATTATATTTACAATAAATTTCAACTTATACCTACGATCGTAAATTGTAATAGGAATGTATTACCCCACGAATGTTTGAAGCTACATGTAGAGATTACTAACATTGGGGGATAAAATTAATCTAAATAACAATATTATTATCAGGGGCGTAGAATGCATTGACATGACCTTAAATATCAGTGACTGAAAATTTGTAAGTAGCTATCTATCTATCTCTTGTTGCCTCTAAATTACTTTGTTACTACTTTAACTTCTGCAAAAAAATATATTGAAAACAAATTAAGCAATTTATAGATCGAAAGAATGCGTATCTCTCAATTTCGCTTAAGTGTCATTCACTAGACTTCATTCGAGTTGCAGCGGACGCTATCTCCAATTTGCTGGCAAGCGAGCCCGCGTTTTGAAAGCCGCGTCAGTTACAATACGAAATGAAATACAATATTCTAAAGTGTTTTGAATAGAGACAGTGCAACGTAAAGTAAATTTAAATTTGCGAAGTGTGTAGCCTTGCCAAAATGTATAATGTGTTATTACATAAAACATGGAACCTCCAATAAATACCTAAAACTTTTTTGTTACATCATAAATAACTCAACTTTGTAGAGACCGTAATTTATTAGCTTGTTCTTTGTCGCTGGATTTATTAAAGTACCCAGTTCTTAAGTCACTTTATTGCGTAAACAGAACTTAACTTAGTAAACACTTGGTAGCACTTTTATATGGACCCATTTATCTTCACCGTGTCTTTGTCGTGATTTGGTGTTAACTTTTAAATAATTTATATAGCGTTAAACTTCTTGCTCCTGTTTTTCATTATGGATATTTTCAAGATAATGCAAGCGCAAACTTTTTCAGTAGTGCCAAAGCGTGCAAAGTTTAATGCCTACTTTATAGTTTCCGTCTCGATGCGAGATTGCTAACGCATGGGTGGATCGGATCACTCACAGGCGTATTGACACATGCCCGGTCAGTAGTGGTCAGACAGGGGCATCAAAGCAGCCAAAACATGAAATTCACGCCAATTGCTTTCATAGAAACACGAACGAGAACTACAAGCTTATGAGTTAATGTACATGAGACCGCTATCGATATCTAAAAGTAAATGCTAATTTGACTCAATTCATTTTAATACTGGGCCACCAATATGACCAAAAAATGTGACTACAATATGTCAATATGATCAATGAGCCCCTACAACGCTATTTAATCGTTCGTTTCAACCAAAGGCTGTCTAGGCACTGCTAGACTAAGGTCTCCCCCAAGGATTTTCACAACCGACTGGCTATGCGTTCCAGATGCTTTCTCAGATCTACCGCCCTTTAGTTCTACCCTGTCACAACCGCTTAAGTTTGGCAAGGTAGATCGTTCTTGAAAAAGTAGTGCAGGTTAGTTTTTTGTCTTCAGGTCTGCATCGCATCAGTCAGCAGTAGCCTTATGTGCTTAAGCCTGGGTTATTTGACATTAATTAAGTTTACAATTAGTTAAAGAGATTGGGCGAGTCTAAATAATGTGAAAATATTTTAGCTTAATTAGAATAAAGTTAGTTTCGGAGTACACTAACCAGGTTCATTTGTATTCATCTCCTTGGGGTAAAACTCTCGTGTTTGGCGGCACAGAATAATTAAGAATACGCTCGTACAGAAGCCTCACTTCTAAGACGTTACTAAACATACTTTTCGGAATTTAGCTACGGTGCCAAATAATAATTCTTCAGGATTTTACTCAGTTACGTGTGTTGGCTGTAAGAATTTTATATGTCTTATAAATATTCAACATATAGTACTGTTTATTTAGCAGTAAGTAGGTATCTAGGTTGAGAGAGAACGACGAGAAAATATATTTATTGCTCATGGACTAAAATGTATTTTTACATGCTTTTGCCTGTGACTTCGCATTGATATATTTGATCTTTCTGCCACACAGAAATATTTCTCGCAATATCAATTTAATACGTAAAATTTCAAGCTTAGAATCAATATTCTTATTATACTTATCTGTTTTTAGCAGGTAATCCCAGCAAGTAATAATCTTTTGACTTATATAAAATTAAATTTTCTTAAGGCTACGATTCCATCCCGGAAGTGCAATATCCGAGGCGTGCGTTTTAATGTTTTCTATCTCAAACCGGAAACGCGCGAAACCGCGTTCAAAGACTAGCATCCCGTTATAAGCTAATAAACTTTCCTGATTTTCTACTTCACGTTTCAATATTGAACAATGGGTTTTGCCTTAGAGCTTGTTATTTTTGCGAAGAATACTCCGGCTGGGGTGAAAAACGGCGAAAACCTATTATTTTATTTTTAAGAGCCTAATAATATCCGGAAGAAGGTGTTCCATCAAAGAATCTTTTTCTTCGAATGAATATCTGCGTATCTTGAATAATTTATTGAACGGGGCGAATTACGTGCGAAGCTACTAAACCTGGGCTTTTATTTTTATTATAGCTCATCTATTATTATTGCGTTGTAGTATTTTATCATGTTTGAAAGTAGGTATTTATTTTATCGAATTATAAAAAGCCTGCTGAATTTTTCAGTTTTAAATTTTAAAGGTTTTATTAGATTTACTTTATAAAGTTATTTCTTTAATCCTTTGCATAACCCTGAGATTCAAATCCAAGTCTGCTCATACTTTATCGGTCACTCATAACAAAACCATGAAACCTATGTAGTGCTCAGTCCCATTTTACCTGTTTACGAACAGTCCGACAAAGCATCAGACTATTATTTTGTAGCAAAATAGAATCTATTACATCCGCATAGAGTTTACGATTCGACAATATTTACCTTAGTGTGCAGTGTTGACAGAGCTCTTACTCGCTTCATGAAGTATTCGCCGGCTCTTCCACGAAGTTCTGTATAAGCTTGCAATTGTCACTTAAAAGCGTAATTAACTGCCCACTTAACTAAATTTATTGTTGGCCACAGCAGTTTTCTCGGGAAATGCACTGAATTCACCTAAATTAATCTTAATCTACTCCACAATGCTACCCCTGAACTGCGACTGCGTCTTGATCTAACTTAACTTTGATAAATCAAATTGGAAGTTCTCACGCTAAAAACAAAGTTTATTATTCTTTGCAAATGAAGATTAGTTTCCTTGAAAGATTTTGATTAGGTTAAGTCATCAAGATGGCCGCATGGTCTCGTGGTTTGTAGCGGACCGTTTAATGCAAAACTGTGGTTGGGTTTTCGAATCGTGTGGAATGGGTTGGAAATGTATTAAGTGTTATAAAAACATAGATATTTTAAATAAGTAATCTAATAACTTTTTAAGTTATCATATAGTCATATTTATAACTTTTTAAGTTATCTAATAACTTTTTAAGTTATTAGATTACTGATTTAAAATATCTATGTTTTTTTTTTGCTGTGAATCTGGACAAGCTATTTGTTATATCTAGTAACCTATTGGTTGGACTTGTCATGTGATGCATCATTTGTCTGCACACGTAGACTGCGAAGTTTCAATTTCAAAGTAGAGGAGTTTAAATTGTATGATTTCTCTTGGATTCCCTTAGACAATCTTTCATAAAAGAGGTAAAATAAAAGTACAGAAATAGTAGTTTCAAAATAATAGTCCAATATATATACTTGACAAAAGGCAGTTTCTCAGAAATCGTTGAAAATTTCATTCTATTTATATTTGTGTAAGATACGAGTCTTTTATTGAATGTAATAAAACCGCCTCGCACTGGTAACGGTAATCAAATAAAGAGTTCACACGTGTAGTGGCATCGATCTGTTTATAAATAACACAGAATGAGAATGGGCCAGGATACTAATGTGGTTTAACGGACGATGGAGTCAGGTATGTCCGTCACATGGCTAGAACACCTATCTTATAATCGCCGTTATAGCTCTCCAAGAATCGATGAAAATCAAAGTACGAGTAATCGAGTATATTGGATCGACCGCAAAGAAAAAGTGCCGGTTCGAAAATCTTCAATATCCTCAAACATATAATAGAAAGAAGATTTTCTAACCGATCCTTTTTCTTTGCGTTCCAGTGTATAAGCCAATTAATTCATATAATTATTAAACACTAGCTTTTGCCCGTGACTTCACCCGCGTGATATTTAGTGTCACAGATCGGCATAAATTAAAGCCAATAATATGTTAAAATCTTATAGCCTTTAAAATATGTTAAACTGGATTATAAACAATAATATTGTAAAGTTTCATCAAAATCCGTTCAGTAGTTTTTGCGTGAAAGAGTAACAAACATGTTGACATCCAGACATCTACACAAACTTTCGCATTTATAATATTAGTAGAATTAGTACGAGTGTATCTAGTCAACCATTATACGAGTAAGTCAACTGATAAATAAATTATTAAGTAATTTAAAACAAATTACTACTTACGCCATTAGAAGGTCTAATAAATCTACGTTTAAGAAAATTATTATTATATTCGACACTACTTAATAGGACTAGGCGCTTAGAACCTGAAAGAGAAGGGCGTGATAATAAAAATAGAGTCACAAAAAGAATCTGAAAATAACTGTATTGTTTAAAGCGAGTTGAGAATAGGAAATATTTTTTGCTTCTTCACAGTCCCAGGGTGGTAAGTGTAAGTTATCAGACTTTACGAGGCGCTATAAAGCATCTGTATAACTCTATCAGAACGTCCAGTTTAACATAGCTTCAACATGTTCAAGCTTCAACATCATAGTTTAACACAGCTACATCAGGTATATCAGTTGAACATAAGTAATAACATAACAAGACATACCTACATCTTTAGATGACTTTCCAATAGTTCCTTTTGTTTTACTTTAAACAACTGATTATTATCACTCTTCATTTTTCCGCTATGAATTGAAACTATTCTAGTAAGAGCTAATCCAAAGTTGAGCTTTTAAGCTCATCGATATTAAACAGGGACTGTTTAAAATAGCTGCCTGCAAAAGGAAACTAACTCCACCATTCATTTATTCTTGAAAACCCTTTGTTCCCGGTCTCCAAGAAGTCGTGGAACCGCTTTGAACTGGCTTGAACGGGACATCTAATCGTATCGTTGCATTTTACGACTGCACCGAAACTCTGGATTGCTTAATCTTTAGAGGGCGCCACCGTCGCAGCCGTTTTAAAATAAACCCTAATTCAGCGGACTAAAGATCTTTTAAGGCAACTCTATTGAGATCTGGAACAGTTAACTTTCGATTTAATGCTTTCCTTAATAAAATAATCCGGTTGCTGAATTTATCCGTGTAAAGGTGGTTAATGTCTTGTGTAGTGATTAAGGTGTGATTAATAAATCGTAGAATTTCCGGGTATTAATAAAATATTAGACTGTTTATTCTATGTAAATCGAATCTCCGCGTTGTAGTTAACATTTATTGTTTTTGTAGGTCCTTTTAAAAATACTGTATAAGATAAAAGCTTGCCTCAAAGATTTACCGTTTAATGTTTATCCTGAACTAGGCAAAACAAAACATTGATTTAATTTCGGGCAAACAATTCTAAATAGCTGAGTATTTTTCGTCGGCGTTTCTTAGATTTTCGCAGAAGACATGTTTAGCATTCATCCTCAGTCCGTGCTGAAGGAATTTATTATTCAATAAATAAGTTCTAGTCTAGACACCTTTTAATTTAATATTAACAATTCCAAAAGGTATGAATGATCGAATTAAAAACTTAAAATTAATTTTATACTCTATTCCAAAGGGAACATCTCAAACCAGTTAAATTTGTTATCTATTTAGCACCTCTTGCTATTTAATTAATTAGGATCCATCCGTCAGTTATGTAGACATTTATCGCTCAGCTGTTTACTTAACTCCTGTGTTTTCGTACTCGGCTGGGAAATCATAGAGATTATTTTTGTAACATTAAGTTACGTAGCGTGGGCAGGCCTCCTCCTTGGTGGACCGACGATCTGGTGAAGGTCGCTGGAAGAACTTGGATGTGGGCAGCGCAGAACTGGTCGCTATGGAAATCCTTGGGGGAGGCCTTTGTCCAGCAGTGGACGTCATTTGGCTGAAAACGAACTTGTTACAAATATTGTCAAAATTACTGTGAATATGTAATGAAACTTATGAAGCACAATTTGTATATATCCTTATGTCAAAAGAATTCAAAGTAACTGTTTCTGCGTTAAAAATATTTCTTCTCCAATCTGAGTAGGTATTAGAATTTTGTTTCGTCAGCAATCCCTCTGGCGCTTCCGTCCCACATTTGTCGCGAAAGGGCGCTAACCCTACTCCTCATTAACTTGATCAAAAGCAAAAAACAAATCAAACCGTATTAAGGCCTTTGTATAGTGTTAATTAGGCAAGCACTTGGATTAATTTCCTGTTCTCTGAAAGCTAGCTGCGTGTTCTATTGATACGGGCGTACGATAGGAAATTATGTGTTTGTACGGTGCTGAAGGATACTCACCTATTAATTAGACATAGCATAGAAATAGCTCGCTCTTTTAACTGTGCGATTGATATAATTGAATTTACTGCACATTCTTTTAGGATTTTATAATTAAAAGGTAGGTAGGTACTACCCTAGTTTAGTAATAAAAATATTAACGGGAAACTATTGAGAAGTTCATACTTATTATGCAGCTAGTTTTGGTTAGTTTATTTATTTATTTATTTATATAAGGCACAGCTACAGAGAACAAGAGTTGATAATGAATTCTTTGCAATCGAGTTACACTGACAAGTAGAGTTTCCATAATTGGATAGCTCACCATAAGATTAACCATAAAGCCCGTTTGAAGGGCGGATAATTACATTAAAAAGGTTTTATTGCTTGGTCTCTCAGAGGACGTGCGATCAAATTCTACTTGTAAGTGTAACTCAATTGCAAAGAATTCATTATCTTGAGAAAATTAAATGACTCAATAGTCTTTTCTCAAGGAGCAGAAAGTCTTCTAGTAAATAAAGGTTTATCTCCTGCAATTAACTTAGAGACTTAGCCTAGCGACCACAAAATTAAATCTGTCATGCTACATCATATTGTCAAGAGACCTAGTTAGTTATTACGAGCCAAATATTCCTATTTTCATTTCATCCATTCTTCTATTCCCCACGGTGCGCCAAAAATAGTATTTTTCCCGGAACCTCTAATAAAATCCCCCATAATTTATAGGCTGACAAACAATAGATTTCGGTCGACCTATCACTAATTAGCCATTCATTCATTAACGTGTGCTCCAGGTGACATTTATGCTGAAGGTGACACCGAGAAAATATCGCTAAGTGTCTGAGTTGGGACTCTCAGCCTTGGTAGGTAGGAATAATTTAGATAGTGTCTATTAATACTTTTAGGAATATTACTTTATTGAGGTAAAGATTTTCTAGAAATTAGTAATTCTTATTCCGCAGGGAAAGGATTTTCATCAGTTTTCAAGGCGATCCTTTGTTTGGAAAAATATTTCGCGTCCTTCAATATTTTATCCATTTGTTCTAGATTCTTTGATCATTTTCACAATTTGTACCCTAGGGCGATATGATTAAATTGCCAGTTACCTAGTCGATTTATCATTAATTCATTAGCCTTTAGAAATTTACTGTTTGTTAGTGTGTCCAATATTATTAACTANTATATGCAAAATGTTAATTATATTAATTTATTGAATTGAATATTATATACCTACCTAAATGTAAAATGTAAATTATATTAATGTATTAAATTGAATATTATATATTATTAAATTATTATGTAAAATGTTTGCATGCTTTTATATAAGTAGATTTTGACGAACAAACCATTTTAAGAACACCTTACTGTATTACTCAAGATTGAAGCAAATAAATATATTTCATTTCATTTCATTTCAATGGAATTTCTCGTCTTTTTTCGTGTATAATATGCATGTTTTATTACATATTAACCTTCCTCTTGAATCACTCTGTCTACTAAAAAAAGCCGCATCAAAATCTGTTGCGTAGTTTTAAAGATCTAAGCATACACAGGGACAGACAGACAGGAAAACGACTTTGTTTTATAAATGTAGTGATAGTGAACACAATAACTGAACCTATGGAACGCTACAACGAGTGGCTAGTGGCTATGGACAATTTGATCTTTGGTGGATCCTTTAAATAAATAAGTATTGGTAGGGGAACGGATGGGAAGCCTACCCAATACCCATGTTTCGTAATCGTTAAACTTTGTACATGGGTGTAATTTTGTTTAATTAATCAAGAACTGTTTATATTAAACACAGTCTACTTAATGCTTATTTAATTTAACAAATTAGATCTAGGTTGGCACTGCATGCGTCCGAACTAGGTCAGCAACTAAGTAAATGCCTGAATCTAGCTAGGTTCCAAATTCGGTTCTATTGTTGTTTTTCTCTCCATGTCTGGAATTTTCTGGAACATAAGATTTTTTTTTCGAAAGAACGATGATGTCTGAACTATTTAAAAATAGTAGGTACCTAAAATTATTTTATTTGCTACGGTAATTTGGCATAATTTGTTCTACAAAGTAAAATTCGTCCATTAAGTATTATCCAGAATTAATCGAATATGGTCCTTAATTAACGTTAGTTATGAGTCAAATTCCAAAGGCACAACTTACGAACTTTGATTTTGTAATAGTCCATTTACCTGCCTGATTCCCTCAGGCCACACAGAATCAATGTGTGTAGCAATAAGGCGATCGGCTTTTAAACCCTATCATAATATCTGTTGAACGTTCTCTTTAGGTTTGCTTAGTAAATTCCAACACGAGGATNTATTATAGCGGCCCGCCCCGGCTTCGCACGGTTGCAATGTTGCAATGTTGTTATTGTAAATCAGTCTTCCAATCAGAGTACAAAATCAATAGATGTGGAGTGCCTAGAGATGTGCCGCTGAGAAAGTTCTCGTTCCCGGCAATATTCCCAGTGAGAATATTCTCGAGAACCGAGAACGCTCCCGGGAATATTCTCAGTGTTCTCGATAGAATACATTTAGTTTTAGTTTTAATTTTGTTGTTTATGTGATATTATTTGTAATGTTTCGAAACTGGGCGTTAAGACTAGTCGTTATAAACAAGGCATGACACGTGTGAGTGAGATATTGCTGTCTTGCTCACTCTTTTCGTGGCGAACGCGTACCGCGGCTTTAGGACTCGCCTACGGTATTTGAACATCAGTGTGCCTCTGAATTTTAAGGCCCTTGCCACCCTAGCGGATTGCAAGCGGAATCAAAGCGNACGAGGATGTCCGGGCGAGAAGTGTGGGTTGACGAATAATCGATTATTAAAGGACAATACAAAATGCTGATTGGCCTGAGGTCTGTTTTATTTAAATGTTAATTTGTACGGAAAGAGCAATTTGACTATTTTCTAAATACAATTTTAGATTTTTATTGCTCTTACCTAATATCTGTTCTAAGCTGATTTTTTTTAGTCACACAAGCGATGAGAGTTGCATTTCAAATTAATTTTTTTTGAACTTGAAAAACCACATTGCTAAATGTGGTGTCATTTTTGTTCTTTTACACTGCTTAGTACTAAAGCATTCCTAACTAGAATATCAGTAATTATTCACTTCTAATGTTGTCAAATAGGCTATTCCAACATTGTAGCAGCCTACAGCACTAAATCACAACGACAGGTCCCTAAGAGCATCGGATTAGCCGCTTCAACGGGATACGCGGATTGCAACGAGCACTAAGACCCTGGGAGTGTGTGTGCGCTCAGATTGAAGGCGAATAGGGTTAGCTGGTAGGCGCTGTTCAATTTGTTTTGAAATCATACGAGTAGGCTTGGACTGCGAGGGGATTGAACGTGTTGCAAATTGTAACCAGTAGTTGTACTTGTATCTCATTTAATTTGTCTTATTGTGTGACGTATTATTAACAAAGTATGTTCTTTATTTACATATCTGCAACAGGTCCCTAAAAATAACGGATTAGCGCTCCGCTTCAACGGGATACGCGGATTGCAACGAGCACTAAGAACCTGGGAGTGTGTGTGCGATTTGAAGATTCAGATTGAAGGCGAATAGGGTTAAATGGTAGGCGCTGTTCAATTTGTTTTGAAATCGTACGAGTAGGCTTGGACTGCGAGGGGATTGAACATGTCGCAAATTGTAACCAGTGGTTAAACTTGTATCGCAATATTCAATTTGTCTTGTTGTGTTATACTATGTATTATGATGTGTTCATTATGCTCATAGTACATACATTATTAGTACCTGTATACGCAACCTGTGAACTGTTTTCAAAGTTAATTGTTGTACAACACATTAACTTTGAAAATTATAACTTACCGTATGCTACTATAAGCTGTGATTCCGCACAACAATTTTATTGCAAGAAAAAAGTTGTCTAAGCAACAGTGTTTCCTCCGATTCAAAACTTCGCAAACATGGTTATATTTTCCAATTATAACTCTCATATACATTCGCAAACTCTAGCAAGTGAGTTGAACGTTTAAGTGAATTCAGAAGTTTTACGGAATTGCTCTTGTTAGAAGCGATTTTACGATAACTACTCTAATAGCACAGGCGTAGCTACGCAACGTATTGTGCTGCTATTCTGACCTTTACGGTAACTCGACAATACTCTATTATTAGTCCTATTCTCTCTTCGGGTATTATAAGTGTTCTGGCGGTTGCCAGTCCTCGCTCAGTCCAGCAATGACGAGCTTTCACGAGTATCGTAGGGTTTATAGCGTTACTTGATATCAGTTGTAAATTCTGGTATTGCATTGTTAACTTGCATCTTGATAATAATAATATCTATGTGGCAACAAATTCATTCAGATTTCAGTTTTTCAGAAAGCTTTTCTAGGCGAATCTTTTGAGAGCTACGAGTAAATTGGTTTTCCGGTAAATGTTACAGCTAGGTTAATATTATTAATACTAAATGAGATTCATGAATTGCCCAAATATCAAAACCTCGCCAGTGTTAAATGCTTATCAGGTAATTTCCTGAAGCTGCCGCCCGCAAATTGGCAGGTATTAATTTTATTTCAAGGTACTAGGTACAGACAGCAACATCAAAAACAAATTGGTATTTTCAGTAAAAATGTAGTGTAGACAGCAAATAGTGCTGTCTTTTTGAATTTCTGATTTTCATTAACTTTGTTTTGCTAGATCTAAATCTTGATACAAAGCACGTCTTCACGTTCACACGCCACATAATAAAGTGATAAAATATTTGGTGAATGTCGTGTATCCGTATGCACTCCAAACTTTTGTATACGGGAATAGTTTAGTTTAAAGTTTGATAGCGCAGCGCCACACTACTTGTAGTATTATGTTATGTATAATCATACCGTGGTTTACGATCTCTCTTTGATCAAGTTATTACTCGTATAGTTCGTTTCAGTCAAATGACATCCACAGCTGGACAAAGATCCCACAATGACTACTCGTAGGTATATTTACAGAAAAGATTTATAAACTGTTAATGATACCAAATAAAAGTAATGTCGCGGTAATACTAAACTTGGTAATGTAAAATTCAATAAAACCATAGATTCAATAAAAGAGGTCTTTTATGTCATAATTCTTCTTTACCGGTGTCGAGATTTTTAAAATAACTGAAACGATTCAGCTCAATGTTTTGTATTATTTGCGAACGCTTCTCTATTTGTCCTCAATACGCTCGTAATCGTATTTTATAGAACACGCAAAATATTTCATTAGCGTTATTATTATTCCAGGAATCGTTCTTTCCACGATGAAGTCTTTACTTATTCTCTTTAACAAAGCTTTAACTAGAAGAATAAATAATGTTGTGAAGGCTTTTGCTCGTCAAAACTTTTGCAAAGGCGTTAATATGATGGGAACGAAATATGTTTTCCAATAAACGAAGGAACTACATGAAAAAGAATGATAATGACGTTAAAGATGTAAAAGTTACCTGGGTTTAATATGTTCTTCTCGCTATGTACAATATTTCCTGCTTTAGGTATATAAATAAGTTGGCATTTAATTTGTATCAGACAAGTAGGTGTAATACAAAGAACAAAAAAGTTATTTTGTTTGAGGAACAATATTTGTTCCAGTTGCTATTTTGGACGAAAGTAAAATTCTGTGTTGTTCTGTTTGGTTAAAATTAATGCATTTTTATTTTGAAATTCAGTCAATAATGTATTTTTTTTTCTGGGTCTGCGAATCTTATAATTTTAGAGAAATGTAGATTCAATCACATTATATAAAATTATCACTTCACGGGATTTATTGCAACAATATCTATTTTAACGGTAAATAAAATATTTACCCTCCCGACGTTTCGGCTCGGTTGCACGAGTCATGGTCGAGTGATAATTTTATAGTAAAAAAAAATGCAACATAATAGTTTAAAACAATCATATATAGTTCTTTTTAATGTTAGTTTATTTAAAAGATAGGCATTATAAAATCAAAATCAAAATTGTACAGGTAAAATTGTGTGACAATAGGTATTTGTTACTAAGTACATTTCCTCCAATCTCAGTTCGAAACCGATCTAACCCGGTAATCCCGAAGTACTTGTGACCTAACAACTCAAACAACAGGTCCCGACAACGAACAACTAATACAAAGACTGAGAACAAACAACATAACTTCGAACTCCCGAACACTAATCTAGGATTAGGCGTTTGTCAATATGTTCAAACTTTTATTGGGAACTGGAAGTTATATGAGGTTCTTGAAAAGTGACTGTTATGTAATCTTCAGTGAAAAGGCTAAAACAATAAAGATGAGAGACATTTAAAACTTTTCATTAATTTGAAAATATGCTCAGCAAAAATTAAAAGAATTCAACTTTATGAATGAAACGCACGCTGCCTTTACCGTATTAGCCTATCTGAAATCATCCGGGTGCAGCGCTGTGATAATATCAGGAATGTCCAGGTAAAGTTTTTTTAAAATAAGAGATTTAAAATTGGCTGTGCTTAATCTCTAGCCTTTGCAAAGAAAGTGTAGTCTCCTTTGCTCGATGGGCTTTAGGATTATAGCTAGGAGTGAATGGAAGAAAAAAACCTTTATTGGGAAGAGTTAAGTCCAGCAGTGGACCGAAAGTTACTGAATCTCTTTCAAATCTTATCCAGCTCGCTAAGCCTTTCGATAACTCTTTTATAATACGCACAGCTAGGGACTGGAATTCGCTGCCTGCTGCTGTCTTTCGCAAACACTATAATCCGGGCCTTTTCAAGGCGACAGATTAATATGAACCATTCTAGACTGCATCTCCATCAGGTGTGATTGCGGTTAAATACCTGCCTTGTTCTACATAAAAAAGCTCTTTCAAAATATGGTAAACTCGTAATGTGAATTAAGTCCCGTCTCTTTAATAGATGTAGCTTATTCAACTGTTATATTTGACCAAAAAAATTAAAGATACAAAAGGCAAGAAGCTCATCATAAAACATCTGCTTGTCTAAAATGTCATTTCACAATCACTCACAACTCGACCGACCGCACCCTTTGAAAACAAATCCCGAATTAGTACAACAGTTCTAATCTNGTGCTTACCATGAGTTTACGTTAGGTGTGCTCGCTAGCGACTGCGTAAAAAAAATGACATTAATTGTATGACATATTGTGCAGCGCCCCTAGCGGCTACTTTCAAGAAACAAAATCTTCATAGAGATTTTTGACGTATTCGCTAGCGAGCACACCTAACGTAAACTTATGGTAGGTACACAGTTCTAATCTACGTTCGTTTATGTCTGCGTTCATAATATGAACCAAAGTCAAAGTAAAACAGCTGATACATTTTGATTTGAAATGTTGTTTGAATGAATATTTTTGAAAATTATTTTGACAGACTTTACTAACCGTTTAAGTTGAAATAACTAATTGAACCATTATTATTATTAGTACTAAATATTAGAATTTGAGGATCCAGTCCTATATTTATTTTACATATTCATAAACCTATTTGTTGTATTTATAGCATTTTCACATCTTTCTTAACTATATTTTTATAAGTACAAGTATGTTATTGTAATATAAGTAACATTTGTGAAACTTCATCATACCACAAGTAAACTCGAGGGAGCTGCGCTACATTTCTAGAACTTAACTTACTTGTTTACTTTAAACCAAGTGTACTTACTGTTATCTCGGGCTTACATAAAAAGAAACCATTCTGTCTTGGTAGACGTAAACATAATTACTTTAATGTCAATATCAACACTGAAATTGTCCGTTCACAAGTCCGGTAATGTATTCCCGCGACCGGCCGGGGGGCGGTAAACAATGCTTTGATATAAGGATTCAGGCGTAAGCGCGAGCGGGTGTAATGATCAGTCTGCTGTATTTTGGCTGTGGTCCAAGTTTGTGTAGACTAATCTGAATAACTTTCTTTCAATTGAATTTGATTCTAGCTAAGTTGATTGTTATTACTGCACAATTTTCGTAAGATTATTAGATGACAGTTTTTTTTCAATTTTGATGGAATATTACCCGTTTTTACCGTCAATCCCTATTTTTTAAGTGACCCCTATGAAAACAAAATTCCTGTTATGTGTTACCATAGGAATCACTTAAAGTTTAGGGATTTATGGTGAAAACGGGCATAAGTCTATTATAATTAAAGTCACTATTATCATCTGTGCCACTACTAACAAACTTTAACAAGTTTTTTTGGAATCTAACTACTCCTTACCAAAAACGTAGTAAAAAAACTTTTGAAGCATGATTAAAATTTTACGCATTGAGATACGAGTCAGTGCCTGTTTTAAATACAGCTTCATCCTATAACTTGGAGCACGTCACGTAAGCAATTGTGTAAACAATCCCGTGGGTTTCTTACAACCGCAGTTGGCCGTGTATGGCCGCTGATGGAACGCAGCCGTTGTAAGGGGAAGCGCTACAAATAGGGGTTTTCTTGTTAACTTGAGGCACGCGTACAAGTGAGCGAGGCGACTAAAAAGTATACCTAAATGTTACACCTTGGGTAGAACAAGTGCACAAATTGATACCCTTGTCTTACTATTTTGAATGAAATAATGTAGTTAATTCGTTAGTACGTGGCTGAAGTAATTATCATTTAAAGAATATCATTCGAAGCCACGATAGCCGAACGGTGAAGGGGTCGGACTGGCCGACTCGTGATCCGGGGAACGCGGGTTCGGTCCCCGCCGCCGCTCGACTATTGTGGTGAGCTCACTCGTGACACAAGCATATTTAGCTTAGTACGAGGGGCTAACGGGAATATTAGTAATTTGTGTAATAACAAATTACTAATAATCTTTAAAAAAAAAAAAACTTTAGTAGAACATCGTATGCAGAGCAAAAGAGAGAAAATACACAATACGTGAGTCCCCTACACTTATTCTCAGCACAAAATTTCCACATTATTGTTCCAAAAGAGAGGATTTACATCTGTATGTACCTATTGGGATGGGTAAATGCCATTTGCGACCTGATTACAAATAGTTTTCGTATTTTATTGGAAAAGTTTTGTCCGTTAACTACAATTGAGATAATTATTTTCGAACTATCAGAAATACTGTTAATTATTCAATGTAACCTCAACGTATCTAACGTGTTGATTGATATGGATGGATTTATTGTTGTTTGGATCAGCTTGTCACATCACAAACAATGTCGTAACAAGGCAAACAAGTTTAATGTATTTAATTATTCAAACTGACGAATACAAATTCGCAAATACATTAATTGGATGTTTAATATTGTTTTTATGTTTACGCATTATCTTGATATTAATTAATCATTTGATGCGTCTATGCTTTGTTTGAAACTATTTTAAAAACTCCTAAAAATGGTGGTGTAGTAAGATAATAGTTTCTTACGCTGCTTCTTCTTAGCACTTGCTCATTTATTATCTCCCGTATCTTTATATCCCGAAACAATGGTAAGGTTAAAGTAATACCGAGTCATGTAAAAGTGCTTTATAAAAGTCTATTTTTTGGTGAAAATAAATTACTTTACTTGTAGCGTCACGTCTAATTATAAAAGACGTTTAGATTATTTCTGTCTTTTTGTGCATAATGCAATGCATAATGATGTTCGATCATAATTCTATAATCTAACTACAAAATGAAAGATTTTCATTAAATTTAAAGGTTTTCATTACAAGAAAAGGTTTTCAATGGAGCCACATGAAAACATCTCCTAACATAGCTTAGCATATCTTACCTCAATATGCACTCGCCCTAACACGGTCCAATCGTTGTAATAAGCCCGTCAAGCGTTACTTCGATTCGATTCAGCTATTTTAAGAGAAAACAGGCGGTTCAAGGGTCATTGGCGGTTCTTTCAGATGTCCAAACGGGTTGCGGCGCTTTCCAGTCTTTGTCATTGTAATGAAGCCACTGTTGTTCATTGGGTAGGGTTTAATTTGGCACTTTTTGTAAATTGTGTTTGAAGCGATAACTTTTTTGCATTGAAATTGTTTAAATTACCCTTGGATGGAGAATGCTTGATTCTTTTTCTTGGCGATTGTGGTGGGCTATAAAGTATATTTAAATTAAGTGCCGACAAAAGCAAAGGAAGGGCAGTGGATCAAGGTCTGTTTAAAGAAGGGTTAAAGTAATACTGGGCCGTGTAAAAGTGCTTTCAAAAGTATACTGGCAAAAAATAAACAAATTTATTTTTTTACAAATTATGCCTAGCATCGGATAATGATATTGCTTATTACAAAGAGATCGCTGACTTACGTTAGCATCAAAAATAATAATTTCACATAAATGGTCGATGGAAATTTAATATTCTCTATATTTTTACGCTCGACCCTTTTCTTGAGTTCTAAGAGATCTAATCCTTTGACCTAGCCCAAGAATTAAATTAGATTCTATAAACCCACACATTATAAGCTAGGGATACGACTGACGACATAATTGAGCAAATGTCTAGCTTTGATCGCTCAGTCCCGGGCTTCTGTCAAGGAAAAAATAAGCAAAAATAATAACCGCAATAATTTAATCGTCAATTTTCACAGGAAAACCTTTTCTTTATCTAAATGGGAAAGTTAAATCCTCTCCGAGTCGTCGAGATGTCATTCCCAAGAAGTCAAGTTCAGTTAATGTTTAAGATTTGCTGAAATGTTCGGTCGAAGCGAAAATACCAACGCGCACCCTTATTTTGATGTTTTGTCGCGAAACGTAATCATTTCGCTGAATAAGGCCTTTTAAGAAACGCGATTTGTTTGAGATAACATCTGCAGTTAGAGTTAATCTCCTAAGGTTCTTTTAGAGTTTGTTGGGCCCGAATTTAGGAACAGATGTAATTCCATGCGATTTATGTTGAGTTTCAGACATTTTAGGAGTTTATGGGTCAGCCAAAGATAAAAGATTACTACTATCTATTTACATAACCAACACTAATACCTTAAGGTTTTTAATGAGTTGCCATTTTTTTCAAGAAAGTTTGCATCTTTTTCACATATTTTTTCTTTAATGTAACAACGACAGTCATTATTCCACAAAGGAGTTGTAACAAACTCACAAATTATCAAGTTTAGAGCAGATGAGTTTGTTTGTCAAAAAGAAATTCTTACCAAAACTTTTTAATCACTTCTTATTTTGAAGTTGAGATTAAGACTGCTTTTTGATTGAACATGCCTAACTACGATTATACCTATCTATTATTTATCTTTATCAAAGAAACATTACAACCTTCATATATCCTGCGAATCGCCCGGCTTCCTACCTCTTAGAGCTTAGTTACTAAAGTGCATGATAATATGCAAGATTGAATCGCTGTACCCACTAATAGACTTCTTAAACAGGCGATATTTTTTAAGATACATGAACAATAGAAGTGGATGAGCAAGTGTGCCTTGAAATTCTGTTCTGAGGCTTGAAACTTTGAAACAATATTTTTACAAGTACTTAACAATTTTGTTTGGCGCTTGGACCCCAATCTGATCATAATAATATTGCTTAGACTGGAAGCACAGGCCATTTCCAATTTTACCACTAGCATCCGAAGGTTCATGTTATTATTTTGAAGTTTTGGCTAAGGATATTCAAAAGTTATTCTCTATAATTATATACCACAGGAAATATGCTACGAGCATGTGAGGAATTTGGGATTACTCGGTTATTGCTATCGAAAAGCTATTCTATATTGCAGAGGGATTTACAAGATGGACTCCGTGTAATGGTTCAATAAAATTTTATACTCGTGCCGTTAAAATACACATAAAGGGTTAATGAATTTTGAATGTTTGACTTTGTAATTAGTGAAAATGCGGTCAGCATTATGTGTAAATTAAACCACATTCAAACACGGTCTATGTTCATAATATTTTAAATATTGTTCTGTTCTTTATTTTTAGTGAGCTTAGCTGAGCACAAATTTTAAACTCAAACAAACCGAAAAACAATGAAATAAGCGAGAGTTTTACATAGAAAATCTACCGCCATACCTACACTTTCATGTAATTACCCACATAATTGCCCACATGCTAACATCAAGATTCGTTCATTCAAAGAGCAGTGACCTGGAAGACTGAAAGTAAATATATTCTTATTAATTAACTGTTTATTTATCAGAGATTGCGCAGTCTGTCTTCTAGGCGGCAATGACGTCATAAATCTCGCCGGGCCGGGATAAGGCTGCTTCTCCACAAGGGATGTTTGAGCAAGCTGGATGTGCTAAGGTGCTAGTAAAGCTCTGAAATGGTTAAAAATATGTCTTTGGACTAATTTAACTAATTAAGTAGGTTAGGTACCTACTTGGGAATTTTGGGAAACTCAGTCACCACTGAATGCTGGCTTAGGTAATAGTTGAAAAAATTCGTTCGTTACAGCCAAATGACCTCCACTGGACAAAGGCCTCCAAAAATTTTCACAAGGACCGGATTTTGTGGAAATAGAAAAAGTACAATACATTATTTTCAGAGGAAAATCGCTTACTGCCTACGCATTCTCAGTGATAAAAAGAAACCTTTGGTGTCTGGAAGCATCATGAAGATACGTAGCGAGCTGTTTTCAAATACGCCAGATGTCAGTTGCTACGTTATACTCCACGTTACCTAGCAACTGATAGGTTCTCATTCAAAGTCCTTCACCCATTTCTCGCGACACAGCCCTCGCATTCATTGTCGTTTTCTGTATGTACAAAAATCTCGCTCAGCTAAGAATTATTTCCATTCCATATAGAGCTTCGATGAGAACAGGTAAATGTGTGACTCTATTGATGCTTGGTAAACACGTCGCAACGCACATCTCTCGTGGAAAAGCAGCCTAAGGCTAAGAACTCATGGCGCGATTTTCACCCGCGTCCGCGGCGGTTGCGGGCCCGCAGTTTCTGTAGAACTTATGTAAAAACTAATGCACAACTCACGACTCGGTTTTTGCCCGCAGAGGGCGCGGTTGTAATCGGGTCCGCTCGGCGGTTTTCACCGTCCGATCGCGATCGGCGGGTGACCATTTTGCATCAGTGACTTAGCACGCGACGCGATTTAAAATCACGCCGTGAGTTCTTAGAATAATCGCGCAAATAACCGTTCCCGTGAGTTTTGAAATAAAACCGCATTTCCACAACCGCCGCGGGCGCGGGTGAAAATCGTGCCGTGAGTTCTTAGCCTAAGGCCGTGGATCCGAATCCGATGCTAGCAAATAGTGCGGGCTTTGTTCAAGGGCGGAGATAATGCTTGAATCTTTATTTATTGTTGCGTGTCGCGTGTGTATCGACTGCTCATTTTATTTTATTGGTATTTAGTGGATTGAAGCTATTTTTATCTCTATTTTGGTGGTTGTTGTTACATTTTTACAAACACTCGTGTCAGGAATATTAGCTTCACTTAAATCATAATCACTTAAATAGTACTTTAGGTAATGATTCTAGATTTTGTAATGTCCTGGTACTTGGATATTGAACTCTAAACCTCTGAGTAGAAAGAGAGCAAACCTCTTACGAACCAAAAAGGCGTTAATGAGCACTTATTTAGCAGTTATTCTGCAACGAGAAAACTAGATAACAAGCCTTTTAAGCAATACGATTACACAACTTTCAAGCACTTCCGTAACTTCGTGACAACAAACCTTGCAAACAGAAAGTACCTACTTATAAAAGTACTACAACTTTGATGTTCCCTACACTTATAAGTAACAACCACATCGGGAGCCGGTGTTGCTCTTTCCCTCCACTTAGCACTGCAAACGTGTCTTGAACAAATAAACAAAACCCAGATGGCGCTTTTAACTTGTCAGATGTCGGTCTTGGACCCTAACTTGAGGGTATCACGGTATATTTTAGAAGATACAGCGATAAACTTGCAATGTTTATTTATTCGTGTTATATGCATGATCGATACAGATGTTGCAAATTGTAAAAGTAACTTTTAAAAATATGGCTTCATGACTACGTATGTTCCAGCTATATTTTTTATAGTACCAAATGAAATTTTTTATTCAGTTTAGACCAAGAGCGCTTCTAATTTTTTATCAGTAGAAGTCTTAAGTACTAAAATGAACACTTTTTACTCTACTTAGTTCCAACCTTCTCAAAATTTGCGATATTTTCCATTATCTTTCTCATATATCTCGAAAACAAGACGCATCACTATATTTTCTGATATTCTTGTCCCTTTTCACTATCCAACAATGAATAGAGATACTGAATATCTTGCAATCTGGCCATTGAGAAGATAAGCCCACATTGCCCGCATTCGGGGCTCTCTAATAAATATGTGTCTTTGCTCGTACTCGTATGTGGGAATAACACAAGATGGCCGCCCCATTAAGCCGAGAAGAAAGTTATCTTTGCCCCCTTTGATGTTTCCACATCAAGCTGCCGGTAAGAGATGGGATTTCGCCTCCAATACGTTTGAATCTATTTATGTAAACATGAAATTGATAATGTTGTACTTGGTAATCTCATTGCATTATACAGCCCCGTCTTAAATTCTTAAATGATCTTTAATGAGAGATTTCATAGCAACCAATGGGGAACCTTGGCAGGCAATATTTTCGAGAAAATGGAATAAACTTCTGCGGTGTAGTTCCACTGATCTGAGAATCTTATTGACTACTTTTCGATGTTTATGCCCAGTTCTTGGACCTCATATTCCAACTTACATGCTGTTTCATGATGTAGAGCCTTTTTGAATGAATCGTAATGCTATTCAAACACGTTATTACTCCTTTAAAAATACAGAAATCACCGTGTATTGTGGCATTGTCCTACTTTTGGCCCCATTGAGTTAAATTAATGCTTAACATCTGTGCCTCCTACAGTCCAAAGTCAAAAGTCGTATTTTGTGTAAACCCTTTGCGTGCAGCGCGCGAAATGAAAACTTTTTCACATATGTTAAACAAGAGTGGAATTAACAACCGCTTTGTTGAAGTAGCAGAAATAACATTTTGAGTGTTAAATTTAACAATGGGATTTTTCGTGATTGTGTTTAAACAAAAGGCCCAGCGCTTAAATATTAAAATGCTTTGTTTCTTTCAGAGTTTTTCTGGAGTTTTTTTATTCCTGTTAGATACACACAGTAGCTATGGTTGGCAAACGAATATAATAAAAAGGACCAACTAGATTTAAAAAAAAATCAAGTTCTTAATTACAGCCCCATGATAGAAGAATAATCCGTTTCTTATGAATTTCAAGTGATAATGACTAAATTAATTGCAGTCATTATTTATAGGATGCGTTTTTTTTTGATATACCTATTACACATTTATACCTCACTGTACCTATATCATCAGATAACAGATTTGTCCCTAAAAAAACTCATAAAACTCATTTATTTATGCAAGTAGGCTTTTAAAAAGCACTTTTACAAGTCCCAATATTAACCCTACCAATGTCTAGAGCTAAAGTTTCATTAAAGATTTACACATTAAGACAACACTGTCTCCAGATCTTGTAATAGCACTAACTGTTACGCGTACACACAAGTTATTTTGTGCTAATTAAAACATTACACTTGCCCCAGTTGCTTTGGCAGTCGGAAAATTCGAGAGAAATAACGCTGAAAACGGAAACAACATAAGTTTGGATGTATGACTCCCACGTTTTTAAGGGACAACCCGCTTTATGGATTTTTTTTGTCTTTTTCTGTAGGGTAAGTCCAGGATAGATGCCCCACTTTTTGAAACAGCTCTGTAACTCAGTCAGTAAGATTTTATCAACAATTTGACCTTAGTATCTGTAAACTTTGGTCTGTCGTCTATGATATTACTATAATTATTTTAGTTTAAGTTATACCGATTCTGAGAAAATACCATTTTAATTGACCTCTAAAAAGTGGGATAGACGCCTAATGTGGGGGATAGAAGACTCAATGTATGATTGCTTCAAAGGATAGATGCCTGATGCAGGGATAGATGACTCGTTAATATAGTTTTTGAATTCTAAAGATCAAATGCATTTTGAAATCAAACAAGCCAAGTATTATTATTTAAGATTGTTAGTTATTAAATGAATTACAAATGAAATTTAATATTTTTTAATAAAAATAATACTACTCCTTCTAGCGCAGTCGGGTAAAAAGGTAATTCGATCAGAAGGGCACCCTTTTATTACTTTCCTAAGGTTAGCCGTACTACATTCTTTTTTTCTTCTTACTTGCTACCTGTGACAAAAAGAGCAGGTTAGGATAGATGCCCCTAGGCGCATGGGACAGGGCCCTAAGGGCATCTATACCCAAAAAAAATTAGGCAACTATCCTTTTAGCACAGGATAGGTGCCTTTTTTAATAAAAAATATAATAACACTAAATTTCGAATTAAACATAGCTATCCCGTATAATTTATAAGATAGTCTATCAAATTATATGAAAATCTGCTTCATTTTACAGCTGACAAAAAAATTATCCATTTAAAGATACTTACCAATATTATTTCGACGCTTGCTAAGGTCTGGCCGCGGAAGATTTTTGCTCTCACTGGCTAAACGAACGCACTCTTTGATGGTTTGCGAGGCGAAAAGTGGTACGGGGAGGTCCCTTTCTATTATACGTACTATAACTTTAGGCTAAGTTGCTTGTAACATAGTGTACTTAAAATCGCGGCACCTATCCCACTGGGGCATGTATCCTGGAATTACCCTAGATATTACCATGTTGTGTTTGAGCTCTGTTGGATCAGGGTTTTTGGTTGTTTTACGGGTTTCCTGTCCAACTTTGTTAACTTGATATTTTTTAAAGATTAGCACATTATAGGTATGTGAAAGGTTAACGCCTAAAAATTTACTCAAGTCGTGGTAACTCGTGCGAAACTTATCAACTTGGTACTGTTGTGTTTCATAAGCTAAAATGTTTAGGCCTATGTTAAACTAACGAAAGGTGAACGATTTATTGATTTAGGTCTAAAAATTCAAGGAAATTAGAATGGATTGGTCCAATGCGACGTATTTGTCGAATTCAGAATATTGAAACGAAGGTAACTTTGAAAACGTTTCACCCCAAAACAGGTAATGAAAAATTCGCAGAAACTCAACAATCTAAATATTACCTACTCAGAAAATCTCTCACACGGTCTAACAACATCTCATTAAATTATCTATAAGAATAATGCCGCTGTCGATTCTGGGAAACTCGAAACGAAAATTCTCATCGCGTAGAAAAAAACGTTCGTTTGTTTGTAGGAGGGAAACGAAAGCACCTGCTTATTTCAAAATGTATTTAACATCTGTTGTACGAGTAGTCAAATTAAGCGGCGTAATGGCATTGCGTCGCTTAATAAAAAATACCGCGTAAGTAAAAAACGCTTACTATGGGCCTCATAAGAAGGCTCAAGGTCACCCAAAGAGCGATGGAGCGTGCTATGCTCGGAGTTTCCCTGCGTGATCGAATCAGAAATGAGGAGATCCGTAGGAGAACCAGAGTGACTGACATAGCCCGCAGAATCGCTAAAATCAAGTGGCAGTGGGCGGGGCACATAGCTCGAAGAGCTGATGGCCGCTGGGGCAGGAAAGTTCTTGAGTGGCGACCACGAGCTGGAAGACGTAGCGTGGGCAGGCCTCCCACTAGGTGGACCGACGATCTGGTGAAGGTCGCGGGAAGTACCTGGATGCAAGCGGCGCAGGACCGGTCTTTGTGGAAATCCTTGGGGGAGGCCTTTGTCCAGCAGTGGACGTCTTTCGGCTGAAACGAACGAACGAACGAACGAAGTAAAAAAATGGTCGTGTGATATTTTTAAGGTTAAAAATACGTGATGGATGTGTAAACGTCCCACAGCCAATTTTCCACTTACTCCGTATTATTAGTTGAGCGGTGATTGGTAACTTTTCATCTTGGTGTAAGCGAAAAACCGAAAAGTGGCACCTTTAAACCCCCCTCTCCCCGCCGGCTCAAGGGCTAAGGGCGGGGACTTTTGCTATGTTCACCTCCTAACTAGTCTAAATAAAGCCCTGAAGTCAGAAATTGTGTTCTACAGTTTTCCATCTATAATGCTTTATTGACTGGACTAGTAGTAGCTATAATAATATGTATAGCGAGAATCGTTTTAGTTTAATTAGCTAAAATAAAACCTTAGCATACGGAGTAGCGAGAACAGGCTTACTTTGTTCTCATTTACCTACAAAATCAATAGGTATTATTCGCTGTATTGTTTTTATTTACCCTGCTTTTACAAACCATAAGGATAATGAATATTTTTGTTGCAACAGGATAAACACATTTTATGCTTTTACTCATTGTTGTAAAAGCATTTTTTATGAAAAATATTAAAATGGTTCATTCATTTTAGTATTCGGTATCTTTATAAATATTGTACGGAGATTTGAATATGTAAAATACTTTAGATAAATGTCACAACGGTTTTACAGATTAGTTATTATAGTCGTATATTTGAGGTAGAGCTTTTATGTTCTGGTAGAGGTATAAAATAGGCTATAGTTGTAGGTATAGGAGGCGGATTTGCAGCAAAAATATGCATACTGATAGATAGTAGATAGTATGTAGGCAGGCGCCTACTCGACAACTTTTCTGCCCCAATGGCTTATAAAATTCTCGAGTACTCTACGAGCAATGTTAATTTAAATCTACTGCCTCGTAAAACCTTGAGTAAACAGACAAAAAAAAATACTTTTTAATATCAAATGTCCTCTTTATAAACCAAAAAGTATATGTTTTATGTTATTTATTGTCGTATCCAGTGTTTTACCCGCCCTGATTCAGCCGTTCCCACATTTTTGTGTTCAGCGACCGCCGGATTAGAGAGCGCGTGCCGCCGACAGTCGGATGGACGGACGCGGACACGTCTTTAGGGTTCAGCTGGCAATATTCTGTTATTTCCAACATTACATAACACTAGCGCAGGGGGTTTATTTTGATATCATTTTGATAATACTGACACTGTAACAGATTTTTTTATCTAATAGCTAATATAAAATCTGTTATAGTGCCAGTATTACTTACGTACGAATGGCATTCGATACCGTACCGATAATGGGTGCCGTTATCTCTAAGGCTGAGTTGTACCACCTTATTTTAACTGTAACAATAAAAATAACCGGTACTTAAGTCTGGGTTGCACCATCTTACTTTAGCTTTGACAAACGTCAAAAATCTGTAAAACTCCACACGCACCTGTTATAGTCATAGTTACCATTCAAGATAGGTGGTGCAACTCAGCCTAATGTAAAAATACTCAACGGTTGTTGGCTGATGAGGCACCAACTGAAAAAACTCGGGGCACGCTTGTGCATCCGCGTGTTTATATTTATACTGATCCTGCGTCGTCGCTGTGTTTTTTCTTTGTTCATTTGGAGTTGTATTTTCATGTCAAATAAATATTTTCCATTCTATACTAAAATATTTGCCGACTATAAAACATTTTCTATACTTTGACAGTCACATTTTTGCCGTCACCAATGCAGACTTTGTATTTTTCATTGGAGGGGTTTTTGCTTATCAAACGTGTTTTTAAGAGTCAGTAGGTATAATTATACGCCTCTTATGCCAACGCAGAGTTTTCTTTAACGTACACGCGCTAACAAGCTCGTATATGCCGGACTAAGAGGAATTTTTGAAGAGCTACTTGCATTGCGCGTGTAAGCTCTTATGCTGTTTAAAAGCTCCAAAAATACTGACTGAAAAAATTTGAAAGCCAGTAGCAAACAAAAAAGTGAACTTAATAGTAGAGTCATATGGTACAAGCCTTATATTCACGCTTTCAGGAACAGAAAAACAAATCTACGCAATCATAAAGTTGAACGATTTCACGAGCAAACGAATTATAACTTGAAGCCTGAAAGGGAAAGGTCATAGCAGTTTGTAAACCCGATACTATTGTTCAGGAAATAAAATGTTCTGAATCAAATCCACATGTCTTCCAGCTACGGAACCAACACTTCATTGTGGTCCGATAGACACGCAAAATTGTTAGAAATCATGACACACTCGGAGGGAAAATTGGCTGTCGGGTTTCCTATTGAGTGATTTTATAAACGTTTTCCCCAACTGTCGGGCCAAAAGAATGGTTAGCAATAATAAAATATAGTTAACTGTATCTATGTATAGTACCACTACCTACACAAACGGGAATGTTTTTGAGGGTAAAATGGTGAGTAGGTATTTGTTACTTCTTCACGCAAAAAAAATACAGAAATGATTGTGTTATAATATGTTTATATCCCTAGAGTAGTATATTATTTATGCTTATATTAATTATGCCTACTTTTAATTGAAATCTAGGCACGTGAACAAAGTTGGGAGAAAATTGAAATGTTTTACTGGTGGGCTAGGTAGGTTACTAGGTACGTAGTCAAGGCCATTGTAAGTAAAAGTTCGTGAATTGTTACGAGTATTTAACACTGTTTGTGTTATTCAACTTACCTGAATTAAATACTTTATTGGTGTTTTAATCAATTTCTATTCAACCAAAATCACGACTCGACAATAATAACAGACATTGACTTTTAACTTAACTCCGACTTGTTTACGAGTATTTGTTTTCATGTTTCGCAATGTCAAAATTAATAGACCTTTGATGCTAAACAAGGCTTCAATTAGATCAAATGGTGTTGATTAAATTTACAAAGCGAAATTCAATTGGATTCTCAGGACATTCCCACGTCTCGGATTTCGGGTATCAAACCCGGGACCAGTCAAGCGTCAAGTCGCACGGTGTCGCCTCTCACTTCACACGCGCCCCGGTTCTGTTCGATTGTACTTCATTGGACCAGTCATGTTTCGATACCCATTAAGTTTGTAAGAGGAGATTATATTTGGTAGACACATACGCACAGAAATATCAATGTTAGATCCATAGATCTCGAAATACCTACCTCACACAATGATGGCCTTTGCCAACCTGGATCCCACAATATTATTACATAACCCTGTAAATTGTACAATGTACATATACCTCTATAGAACTAAGGAAGTGAAGATAGGGTTTTTCTATTGGAGACGTAGGTATAATTTTTTTTCAATTGACTGGCCGTGCGGTATTGATAAATTGCACATTATTAGAACATTTAATTTGAATCTACAACTAAGTAGGTACTTGAAAGATCTACAAAATTATGTTAAGTGATGAAAAACTGTGTTGTGTCCCAATATCAATGGCACAATTTCTTATTTATTTAATTGACTTATTTTTCCAAAGTCTTGTTACTTATAATTTGTTTTAGTATTAGGCCTACTTTACGTTTAATTTAAAGATGTACTAACTCAACACACCGTCAGATCTCAGATTACAACAGGCTTGCCTTAAGTCGTGACTAGTGAACCGTTTACGAACGACCCTAAATATCAAATTGCTTATGAATAAACTGAAAGTTTAATTACTAACTGAGGGTTTGCCGTGTTTGTTCATGAGTTGAGCTCAGTTTGTGTTTATGATAAGACATGGTAGGCTGGGAACTTTGGTTTAAGATTGTATTACTATTTATTATCTTATATCTATAAAAGCTTTAGGATATAGCTTTAGGAGGAATCACTGGACTGGTTGACTGACTGACTCACTCACTCATCACGAAATCTCAAAAACTATGAGTGCTAGGAGTCTCAAATTTTGTATGGGGGTTCTTTTAAGAACGTAGGTGCTCACTAAGATGGGATTTTGCAAAAATTCAACTCCTAAGGGGGTAAACCGGGGTCCACGCGAGTGGCAGCCGGTTTTGTAATAAAACCATGTAGCGTACCGACACGCCTACGATTGTAATGCGATATCACCTAGAATTGACATCGACAATGTTGATCGTTGAATCTCAGTCAGTCACTACTGCTGGCCACTACTTATAGATAAGTAGCTAACTTTTTTTTGGTTTTTATACGTTATTTTGTTAAGTGAAAAAGTATCGAATCTCTAGAGACATTTTAAAACAGTTTTACAGTCAAGATACAATAATTAATATCCTTGGACATTTTGCACTACGCTTGTAGTCCCAAACTAAGCAAAGCTTGTACTATGGGTATTAGACAGCGGATATAAACATACTTAAATACTTTTTTTTGTAAATACATACTTATTATCAAAGTAACACTCAGACCCATCACAGAAATTAAAATTCATCATTTCAATTCGAATTCGAATCGAACCCGTTACCTCTCGGCAATAGTAGTCCGTTCCGAACCACTACACCAAACGGCCGACAAGATTCTTCAAACGGTTTTTCATGAGGAATTTGTCTAAACCAACATAAATTTCTAAGTTCTTGTTTCATTCTACGAGCAATAACTGTAGTCCTGTAGTAAGACGTTTATTTTTCCTCATATTTTACATCAAATACAACCAAATGTATGTCCAAACGTCTCGTAACAACGGCCTTCATCCGTAACTGTCGCGTGCGCAACGGCTCTATTTGTCGCGTTCGCTCTACACGCTACACCTTGCGCCGGCCATTTGTCTGTACCATATACCAGTAGGCGATTTGTAAGCACCTACGTGAGACACTTAAATAGTACTAGTTATAGCTTTGAATACATTAATGTGTATTTGGTAGAATATAAATTATTACAAAACAATATCGTATAATGATAAACATTATACCGCATTATCTGTGGAAGCTAGTAAATAATATTATGATCAGTCTAACAAAACGCGCTGCGGCATATCAAAGCACATAAAAGCGGTGAAGCACAATACACTAATGTATAGTTACTGGCCAAATATTAAGCCTTGAAATGGGTCAAACCACGGGACTTACTACCAAAGTGTAGTTTTTATTGTGCGCATGAAATAATAAACTTTGTCTTATTAAAAAAAAAGCTTTGTCATCAGGGTCCTAGGTCACTCTTTTGGCTTAGGTACATTGTTCACTCGATTCACCCCTTTTGTATTGAAAACAAAAAAGTTTTTTATCTTTATATTGATGTTATTTTTTCGACAGACAAAATAAAATAGCAACCTGAGCAAGCCTCTATAGCAGTGAAAAATGTACAGTGTCGGATATGTCAAAGGAATGTCTCCAAACGAAGTAGAGCTCGAGGACCCTGAATTTTGTACAGGCTGAAAAAAGGACGAACACAATGCCCATGAAAAATAGGCTTGGTTTTAATATCAAGTTACAAACGTTACCTATTTAATACTCTGGCCCCGTTTTCCCTGTGCCTCGGACAAATGATTTTATCTTCATTAATTTATCTCCTTACAGGTTATTATGATCTATGAGTACATCTTTACATCGTTATTTTTTGTGCTATTATTTGATACACAAAGGTTACTGAATTGTTCACTTATCATTGGGGTACCCTAGGTCTATATTTTTCTTATGAATTCGAAATTTTTCGTCGATACCACTTTTCCGAAACAAACTTTTAGAGTAGGCGCACACCGTTGATTTTTGTCGGCCGATAGTTTAGTCGGGCAGTTGATCAGTATGGGCATGTATGGGAGTGCGCACACTACGCCGATTCGATTTGGCCGATTCTTCATACAAATTAAAATCGGGCACAACTATCGGCCAACTAAAAATCAACGGTGTGCGCCTACTCTTATTGTCTTTTAATTTAAAAGTAGAGGGTTATTTTATTTAACTTTAATTTCATTTCACAATTGCCAGCTGAAAGGAATTTCTTTATAAAATACTTTCTTCTGTGCTGAGTTTCAAATTATAGATAAACATTTTGAGTGTCTAAAGCCTCATTCAAGTATTCTCCCAATTTTTTTACTCAATAATTTTCAGTTTTTCTTCCCTTAACAGGCTTTTGTCTTGTTTCAGTGCCCACGGCGCACGTGCAAGGAGTGCTGGGCAAGAAGGCAGCGCTGCCCTGCGACATCCAGCCTCTGGCGGCTGGCGACCACGTCTCGATGGTGCTGTGGTTTAAGGAGGCCGATGGAGAGCCTCTCTACAGGTACACCACTTCTTGATCTAAGTTGTAAACCAAACTGGAAATTATACAAAGAGAGTTTAAAACAGAAGCGAACCCAGAACCTCTGAGCATACGAGGCCAACTTATTTCACTAGACCAGAGTGACCCAAGACTTAGTATTGCTTTAATGTTCATTTCAATTTAACTAACTAATAAGCTATGAATAGTGAATAGGCACTTACAGTGCAGATGTACCATCCTAGACTACATCTCACTTAACACCAAGTGCGATTGCGGTCAAATGAATAAAGCCTTGTTATGTAGGTATAAAAAAAAAGCTGGCGCAGCGACCCAAAGTAATTCTTGGCCTTCGACAGTAAGATTCCATTCTCTCCATTCAAATTTAAAATAGCAAATAAACTGTAATAAGTACAATTTGATATGCCTAAATATTCTACATAAATTAAATTTCATTTCATAAGTAGAGTGGGTAACTTTTTATATTCTAACGTTTATAATTTCACCTCAATATAATTGATAGATCTTGTGTTAATTAGATAAATACACGTGGAACATGTCACATTCTCAGAAGATTTTTCACAATCATATAGGTACCTACCTAATTTTACGTTTTATCGTCTTATCAACTGCACTTTTATTTTTCCCGTATATTCAGTGCATACTTTAAATCCGTTGAAAACTATAGTCGTAAATTCCGATATGCTTCCGCCTGCAATTTTGAATTTATAAGATCCTACATGCCTGACTGATTTACGATTATATGGTATGATACGGGAACTTCGTCAATAATTTACTGTTGTTTCAATTCAGTATTTCGTAACTGGAGTTTGAATAGTTTTCAGGAGATATTAACGTTGTTCAGCAGAAATAATTCTTAATAGAACAATAGGGTTGAAATTGGTTCCCCTTTACTTTTAAGGTAACCTTAAATGTGAACGAAGGCCGTGCTGTAATCATTGTTTAAAAAAATGAGTTTACAGCTTTTCATACATTTAAGAAAAAGTCATTAGCCCAAGTTGTCCATGGGTCTAAAATAGCCTATACGTCGAAATCACCGTCGACAAACGCGTATTTACCCCTATTACTTAGCCCCACTTTGATTAAAACTAAGCAGATGAGAGCTTCATTATAACTACAGCAAACTAAATCGTGCAGTAATGGATCCCGCAGACTTGAGCTGCAGTGCTTAGTAATTGGGAACTAATCAACTCACGCCGAACAGTTGATACAGCATAATCTAGTTGAACGCAAATGCATGTTTACTGTAAATTAGATGAGTATTTTATTGCTCAATGCATAGAATTTACTTTATGTTTTGAGGTCTAGCGCTTAATATTATTCACGGGACTTTTCCCACCTCTCGTTCCCACTGTTACAACTCCTGTGTAGCCAGGATCTACAGCTTGACCGCCAATAAAAAGCAATCAGTGAAGGTCAAGTTTGTCCCGGGGGAAAGTTACTGTCATTGGACCCGCAACGAGCTTAACTCAGTAGCCTGATGTATGGAAGCGGCACGGGAGGGTGTTTTCAACCGACTTCAAAAAAGGAGGAGGTTCTCAATTCGACCCGTATGTTTTTTTTTTTTTTCTATGTTTGTTACGCGATAACTCCGCCAATTATGAACCGATTTGAACAAATCTTTTTTCGGCGTATAGGTAATACCTCAAGGGTGGTCCCATTTAAATTTAATAATAGAAAAAACAACCCCCAAGGGTGGAAAATTGGGGATGAACTTTTTTATACGCAATATCTCCGCCGATTATAAATCAATTTGAACGATTATTTTTTTGTTGAATAGGTATTATCAAAAGGGTGGTTTCATGCGAATTTGAAGAAAATATTTCACCCCCAAGGGTGGAAAATTGGGGATGAACTTTTTTATACGCAATATTTTTAATTTTTAGTTTTTTTTGTGTTCACGCATTTGAAGTCGGTTTTATTTTTTTAAAAAGTTATTATGACTTCAGATTTCTTTCAGTTGTGTTTGCTCTGTCACGTCATAATATTATTATGTCAATGTCACCCCTCCCGTGCTGGTCCCGTGCCTCAGATACTGACTTAGTTAAGCACTAGGATATACCATAATGTTTCTTCTGTTTGTTGTGCCACCTGTTATAGCCGATATACTCGTAGTTATCACAAAGTGGAGGTAGAGTAAGCTATATTTGGGACGTATAAATGTAAGAGGTCGGTAATAAAATTGTGTATAATGTATTGAAAAAGAATTTGACTTTCAGACTTATTGAATTCAAATTATTGGAAACACAAAATTCCAAGTTAGCTTTAAATTGTATTGAGCGTAGAAACGATAAAAATTCGAACATAAATGGCGAGACTGGTTTGAAGAGTAGGTTGATGGTAAAGGTTGTTAACAAAATGTTATTAACAGTTTTTGACGGTATTTGATCTTCTAATGCCTACGTAAATTACATCCTAACAATTAACATAGTTTACAGGTGTTTAACTGTTTGTGACATGTCACACACATGATACATTGTTTCATTTTGGTTGCTGTCACCATTTAATACAATTATGAAACTTTTCACGATGGAAAGGAAAGTAAGATAACCTTAAGGCTTAAATAGTCTATTGCAAGGACACCACAGAATCCAGTTACTGATATAGAATAAATACAAAAATCATAAGCAACTCAGTGCAAGTCTGATGCACAACTAATAAACATACCCAAAAGATACATTTGTAAATCCTAAATGTAGTCTACAGTCTTGATAGCTTCGCTCGCCGAACTTTCATCGTTCACTATCGGATTGACGGCCGCTTTACAACCGCTATAATCGCGAAGCCAAAACTCCGCTAAGAGCGGTTTTCGTGTTCGCAGATATCGTTTTGATTTGTGGCTCCATTCCGTGGCCGGCCGAATGCAGTTAAAATTCTGTGGAGGAGTTGTTTTTTGCTGGATATAGTGTTTGTTCTTTGGGCTACGTGTTCCTGAAACAGCTACATCAGCTCGTTTAAATGATGATCGATTCAGCGTATTCGGACCTTTTTGGATCGTATCTTTTGTTTCGATTTGATGGGTAGAGTAGCGAAGCATGAAATTAACATTGCGACTGTCCAAATGAAAAACTGAATTATAAAATGTATCGCTTACATTTTCTTGATCAGGGAAACATGAGAGCAGTACCTAAATAACTACTATTATATCTGTTAGACTGAAGTGCACGCACGGAAACTCCGGGAATAAGCTTGTCATTAACTTACAGGAACTCTCATAAAAGTAATCATTTTAGAAGTGTCAAAGATTTAAAGCTACAATAATAGCCCAACGGTGTCGGCATCGAACTGTTAATTCAAGATAAGAAACGCTAAAATAGAGAAACACGCGTCTCAACACATTTTTAGACAAAAATCGCTAGTCTGATCCCCAACAATCGCTGGATTATTCTGGCTGACATTACTCCTAGTTTAGATGTCTTATTTTCTACACAGTTATGACGTCCGCGGCCGGCTCGCCAGCCAGCCCAAGCTATGGTCGTCGCCGACGGTGTTCGGGACCCGAGCGTACTTCCGAGCGGCGGCGAGCCCGGCCGTGCTGTTTCTGGATGCTGTGGGGCCCGGCGACGCTGGTGTCTACCGCTGCCGAGTGGACTTCAAGAACTCGCCGACGAGGAACTCGAGGCTCAATTTTACTGTCATCAGTAAGTAATTTTTATTTTATTTTCATCAGCTGTATATTTTTATTTTATGTAACTTCTACTTTTTCTGTCGTAAATTGGCAAACAGTGGGCCAAGTATTTGTCTCGAAGGGATGGTAGAGCAAAATTATGATGAGACAATTATGTTAGTTCCTGACAAAATGTGACGATATAAGGGAGAGTCCGCTAATTTGGACCAGTTTTTTTCAATCCCATTTTACACATAGTTTTCTTTTGTTTTTGCTAATGTCTATGGTATATAATAAAAGACACATTATTCAACTTACTATTTCATAAGTATTAATTAACATGATTGTTGTATATTTAGCACAAATCAACAAAGTACGAGTTCAGAGCTTCGGTCCAATTTAGCCAACCGGTTCGATAATTTGTACCACAGGGTTACTAAATTGGATTTCAATAAATTTCAAGCCTTTAAAAAAACTATGGCAAAATATTATACGATACATTCTTAACAAATTAGGAAACGAAAAGGAACAGTAGTTAATAACATAGACAATCGATATTGTTTTACACGTTATCACGATTTTGAGTACAAGTTTTGTAATTCCAATTATCGTAACGCACACTTGTACCTAATCTACTTTGCCAGTCTTTTGCTTTCATTTATTGTTAGTCAAACATAACTACGATATTATAACTTCAAAATATGATTAACTAAAAAAAAATTCAAAATCCTTTGGTAAAGTTCCATACAACTTGATGTGGTACAATTTAGCCGACTAGGTGATAGTGCTTTTAAAAAATCGGTAAAAAATATAGCTTATAAATACCGAAAAATGTTTCAAATAATTGTAATCCACACTAATTTACGCTTCTAAGTAATATATTAGAAACACCCTGTGATTAAATTTAACAAAATTACAATCTAAACATGTATTGTCAAAAGTTACTTGAAAACAATGAAAAAATACTTTTCAAAATAAAACACACGTGTTTGTTGTCACGGCCAAAACCACATGGCCGATATTAATTGATTTTAGTTGTGTATCGCTGAGTGTTGCAATTACAGACATTCAATAAATACTTTACGAAATATGAGGGTGGTACAATTTACCCGGCGGTACAATATACCGAACTCTCCCCTATGTACGCGCTATTGTCATTAGTTTATTAGTCTATGGATCATGCGTGGTCTGAAATAAACAGATTTTTTATTAGTCCATCCAAATAGACTTTTAATTTAATCAGAATTTAGTTGGATATTTGCGAATTAAGATAAGTTTTTACATTCAGTATTTAGTTAGACCTTCTCCAGGGCGTTTGCTTTATACTTTTTTTAACCGACTTCATTGCTTTATACCTACTCGTACATATCTACTTATTAAACATAGGAAACATCCAGACCAATATAAACATAATGTATGCTTACGTACACAATATTTGTATTACGAGTACCGTATCTATCAGAATACGATAGGCTCTATTTCCAGGCTAACCCTTATACCTATTTCATATTTTATTAAAGGGACAATAATAATTATGCCAGCAATTTTGTGTACAGAAATTATTTCATAGGCTCCGATAGGGACTTGAATAAACCGATGTGCTCCAATATTTCAATCAGAGATAAAAACCAATTTATTTTAGTAATACTTAAAAAAAAAGATAAAGATTCTTGTAATCCATTAAAGTTGTCTGCCAATAACCACGTAGCCATGGCAATAGTTGCCGATCAGACTTCAAAGAAGCTCCGATCCGCAACAAAGCTGTTATCAGAGGGTAATGACGAGGGATCATTAGGACGCCCAACACACACGCCTCGAACACGAGCCGTGTAGGTCTCCGGTGGAGGAACCCCAAATATCACACTTACTTGCAGAAAAATTGACACAATAATATTACCATTAAAGACGAGACGTTAATGACAGGCGATTTCACAAACGATGCTTGCTTAAATGAAGCAGCAACGCTATGCGAAGTCGAACGCACACCGTTGAATAGAGCTCTGTGATTGGTTCGTGTGTGTCACTTCGCCACTCAAGTATTGTCTATGAATAGGTTTTTGGGACCCTGTGTGTCCACGCGCTCTGTGAGACCTCATAGTAATATTTGTGAATACGGGTGTGAATGTGGGAATTAAGGATAATTAATTTAGTGATTTTTTTTTATTGTGTGTTGTATTAGCCAGTAGAAAGTATTAAGAGTAGCCTTGTAAAGCAAACACTTTATTTAGGAATGCTGATATTATTATCGTATTTTATTTAAATCATACCCATTTTTTAAGTTTCCAAAAAAAGTGACACACACTACAACACAATGAAAACCAAACTTAGGTCTTAATGGCTTAATGGTGCCTACATGAAAATGTCACCTATATCATGACCCGAAAACCTTTTAGGAGTTGTGTTTCGGTTGATGGATTACACAGGCACACGTCATCGATCAGTTTTAACGCGACGGAGCGGTTTCATTGCACGTGAGTGTATGAACGTCAGATACTCAACGGGTCGGAGGTGGCACGGATCACGTGACGTAGTGTATTAACAGAGTAAATACAAATGAGTAGGTCATCTTCATAGAAACGCCCGAGCGCGATTTGTATGTGAGGGCGCCAATACGTATGCGGCGCGCACGCACACACTGACAAAATTTAGCTTTGATTAGCGGTGAGTTGCCCCGAATTTTGTCAGTGTGTGCGTGCGCGCCGCATACGTATTGGCGCGCGCTCACATACTAAACACGCTTGGTGCGTTTCTATGAAGATGACCTACTCATTTGTATTTACTCTGGTATTAACCAACGCGAACGGTGGTTTGCTTTGATATTCTCATTCAGATCTAACAATCTCGAGCATCGGTGTTTGTAAAGGGCTTGGATACGAAATACGAATACCTAAATCAACAAAAGTTCGCGTACGAGTTGATTGAATTGTGAATTGGAGTAAAAGTGTACACTTGCTGTGTTGAAAGTTAGTGTACCGCCGCGGTTAATGTTACTTATTAGTTTATTTAGAATTGAATGGTAAGTCTCAATTATGTCCGATGGTTTTAAGTACCTATTTGTTCTAACTTCTAAGTTATTGTTATCTAATATTTTGTAAGCATTGGTAACAATTATTGGTAAACCAAATAAATAAATAAATAACGGTTAGGTCAAAAGTATAGATGTATGTACGAGCTTTTCCTCTTTGTCCTACGCATAAATTTGTAAGATAACGAATTGAAAGACAAATTCCAAAGATGAAATTGTCGTTATTCTTTAATAATTGTTTTCCTTTACGGAGGGAATTAATTAAATAAATTGTATGTTAAGTAACACAATAGCAGTTCTTGAGGAGGGCAAGAAGCGCTTGTCTTTGTTATTCGAACGTTCATTTACCGAATTGTTTGAGAAGCAATTATCAACTGATCAAAACAGGAATCGAATATCATCGATTGTTTAAATTATAAAGTATTTAAATAGTGACGTTTTCCCTTAATTCTTGGAACAACTGAAGGCGAAATCGATCAAAAATACTTACACTGTGTGCTTACCATGAGTTTACGTTAGAAGTGCTTGCTAGCGACTGCGTAAAAAGCTCCTAGCGGCTACTTTCAAGAAATAAAATCTTCATAGATTTTTTTAACGTACTCGCTAGCGAGCACACCTAACGTAAACTTATGGTAAGCACACTCATCTTTGAATATACAGGGTGTTTGGCGCATCGTGTGCCAAAATAATTTGGCGGATAGAATGGGTCATTACCTATATTTTCAGCCCCCATAACACGTTCCATGCCAGGCGGCTACTTTTAAATTAATTTTTTTAGTAATTTCACCAAAATACCCAAATCGCATCATTTACTTTCGATTTAAAAAAAAACTACTAGGCGTAGCTTCAAAGTAAATATTTTGTTTTGACGTGCATTGATGTAGGGTTGCATCAAATCTAAATTTACTGGCAAATATCATCTAGGTTTTGTTTAATTCAACTTTGAAGTTTTCCGAAAAGTTAAAAATGGACTGAACATTTAAGTTTACATGGCTATAAAAAAATAAGTAAAAGAGATAGCGATCTTCGGATTTTATCAAAACTTCTCTAGTCTATCCCCATTCAAATGGTATACTAATCTTGTTTAAATAATAACAAAAACTTCACAAATTCCTTAAATTAGTGCATTGACTCTACTCGGACTGATTTGCGAAATTTGTGTTTATAGCCCCTTTTTGTGTGAATAGCACGTTAAATACCTACAGGTAAAAATTATTTATCTTATGCAATGTAAAAAGATTTTCCCTATCGTTTTTCAATGTGGCTTTCTTGAATTTGGGGACGAAAATAATTATTTTGATCGTTTATTAATTATTACAAATTTAGTTCAAAATGTCCGCCTCGGCAACGTATACACTCACGACATCTTCTTCTAATTTCGACTGTTGTCGTATGCAGCCACATTTCTCTTTTTATTACTACAAAGGCGTTTTTTATTCGTTGTTGTAGTTCTTCTAATGTTTGAATCCGTTACGTACACCAGTTCTTTAGCTCGTCCCCAGACGTAAAAATCTAACGGAATTAGGTCTGGGGAACGTGCAGGCCACTGTATAGGGCCATCTCTTCTAATCTACGAGTAGAAAACGCCTTTGTAGTAATAAAAAGAGAAATGTGGCTGCATACGACAACAGTCGAAATCAGAAGAAGATGTCGTGAGTGTATACGTTGCCGAGGCGGTCATTTTGAACAAAATTTGTAATAATTAATAAACGATCAAAATAATTATTTTCGTCTTTAATTTCAAGAAATCCACATTGAAAAACAATAGGGAAAAGGTTTTATATTGCATAAGACAAATAATTTTTACCTGTTAGGTGTTTAATAACGTGCTATTCACACAAAAAGGGGCTATAAACACAAATTTCGCAAATCAGTCCGAGTAGAGTCAATGCACTAATTTAAGGAATTTGTGAAGTTATTGTTATTATTTAAATAAGATTAGTATACCGTTTGAATGGGGATAGACTAGAGATGTTTTGATAAAATCCGAAGATCGCTATCTCTTCTATTTATTTTTTTATAGCCATGTAAACTTAAATGTTCAGTCCATTTTTAACTTTTCGGAAAACTTCAAAGCTGAATTAAAAAAAAACTAGATGATATTTGCCAGTAAATTTAGATTTGATGCAACCCTACATCAATGCACGTCAAAACAAAATATTTACTTTGAAGCTACGCCTAGTAGGTTTTTTTTAAATCGAAATTAAATGATGCGATTTGGGTATTTTGGTGAAATTACTAAAAAAATTGATATAAAAGTAGCCGCCTGGCATGGAACGTGTTATGGGGGCTGAAAATATAGGAAATGACCCATTCTATCTGCCAAATCATTTTGGCACACGATGCGCCAAACACCCTGTATAATAGGTATGTAGTAACTTTAGAATTTTTATTTTCAATTTTAATAGTTACTTTTAAAAACGATCGCTCTTAATTTTACCTCTACATTAATACAAATGGAAATAGAAAAGTAGACTTATATATCAGTTGAACAATGCAGGCAGATACAATAGAATGAATATAATTTTGCTTGGATTTAATATGATTAATATGAAGGAAAATTATCTTAAATGAAGTTAGAGTTTTATTACAAATGTCTGTAGATGTTTTTGAAGCTTTGATCTCTTTAATATGATCATTTTATTCTTTATTGCGTCTCAGATTCAATCCAATATAAATTGAATAAGCATCCAGACTAAGTAATGGCTTGAGAAGATTAAATATTTAGGCCTTTAAAGATTTAGGTACCTGTCGATATATTTATTTATTATGGTGACTAAGCATTTGCGTCGTTCGCGAAAACAACGCTTGAGGCTATATCGCACCTATAACATCATTTAAATCTCAATTGCAACCTCATTAATAATTGAAAAGCATCCGAAATGAAATTATATCAGAACAGTTAAATAAATGTTCATTAATAAATGTGACCTGAATAAGAGAATCTATTTAATAAATTGTTTTCTAGATTGGTCCTACCTACATAATACTGACGTCAATAAAATAGCCTTTGCCCTTCAAACAGATTTTACTACGTTCGTTTCAGCCGAATGACGTCCACTGCTAGACAAAGGCCTCCCCCAAGGATTGTCCTGCGCCGCGCCGCATCCAGGCACCTCCCGCACCTACACCAGATCGTCGGTCCATCTAGTGGGAGGCCTGCCCACACTACGTCTCTGGCTCGTGGTCGCCACTCGATAACTTTTCTGACTAAATGAAACTACTAAATGAAAAATATTACTGCGAATTACGAGTAAGTTCGCTAAGTCACGATTAATGTTTCTAATATAAAATACCATTTTGTGCGACTGTAATTGATAAATTACCAGCTGAAAGTATTTTCAGTTAATAAAAACACGTTTCCACGTCGCTTTATCTACAAAAAGAATTGCGGAGCCTTGAATACCGCGGTTATAAGTGTTCACTCGTTTTAAAAGTCATCTTGCCTTATCGTAGGCACCGTACAGCACAACGGACTTTACATTTTTGTTGCAAAACAACACCTAATACAAATACTGAAAATGCACAGTATTCAGCTTGATGTGCCGCCTGTACAGTGAGTTGCGACTCTTGGCTGTAATTACGAGTTTAAATGAAAATGTAGGAATGCCTTTTACATTTGGGAAAATGGGTAAAAAGGGTGATTTTATTTATAACTTAAGTTTTAAAAATAGTGTTTCTGAGACCTGTAAAACCTTTAAAACCTTGCTTCTGATTCAAATATCTTTTAATAGAAATTAATAATCTTTCCACATAGTATTTACTTACGCCCGTATTCACAAACATAACTGTGAGGTCTCACAGTTCACATGGACGCACGGGGTGACACACGAACCAATCACAGAGCTCTATTCAACGCTGTGCGTTCGATTTGCTGCTTCTGGCTGCTGTTTGAGAATACGGACGTTATTCAATGTGAATGAAACATGATATTTTATTTGTGTAGAGTGAAAGGTAAGCTTTTAAGTTACTGAGCTTTTCCTATATGATTACGCTTGTCGACAGCTTATAAGGATCAAATTCCGGGAGGTATTGACTGACATACGAAGCTCCTTTACATTATCTGCTCAAGTGTAGTAAGTAACAGTCTTGAAAAACAAATCTTATAGATAAAGGTTTCGACTGTAAACAAACGAGCTAAAATAACCCGTGTTTTCTCATGATCAACAATGATACATTAACAAAACAGCGGAAAATCGTTTGTAACATTAAATCGGCACGATCAAAGAATTCCCAATACCCACCAAAACACCATTACATCGTATTCAATAATATTCCCCCAAAATTAGTTTCCTGCCGGCAATCGAGATGCGATGAAAAGCGAGTAATAAAAAAATATTACGTTTCTTTTCGACGCGGATTCCTTTTATTCTCGCATTTTTAATTTATGGCCAGTTTGTGTTTAGCCTGCGAGGGCTCAGATTCAGTACACAGTAATAGTCTTTAGAATGAGCACGATTTCCCATCTTTAACGGGCTGTCACCCAGGATAGCTTGGCTAGAACAGTTTAGTTACAAAATATTAAGAATCAAACTTGGACCCCATTTCACTCCCTATTCTTAGTACACCCCTAGATCTCATTAGGAATCGTGTCAAATAAATTTCTAGGCCCGTGGTTGATTGATGATGCGTTGATTTCTCAGTCAGTCAGTTTCTCCTTTTCAACTAAGTATTCATATTTAAATATTCTTAATATAAAAGTCTAGGTGAAAAATAGGAATCAGAGAAACTACTCGTACTACGAATGTCAAGAAATAAAAACAATATCTCTAAAGGAGATCTTTACATGTCTCCTTATCTTTCAGGCTCTAAGTAATGAGAAAAAGCCTCTAGAAAAAGATCACTCGCCACTAGTTGTCAGTTACATTCATACAGCCAAGCAACACTGTTGTTAAAAAGTCGGACGAATAAAAAGTATCTTACCAGAAGCTTGTTTGTTAATTTCCACTGATAAATTAATTCAACAGAGTTTATTAATGTACCTATTCATAGTCTAGGTATTCAAAATCAATGTATTAGACATTTTCTGGTTGGCATCAATCACTTCCTATTGTTCTTCGAAAACAAAAGCCGGCTTCTACAAACTGGCGGTTCTAAATAGCTTATGAAAGAATTCGACAGTGGGTGTTATTCCATGGACCTCCGGGGTGTCTTGGGGGTCCTTTGACTCTCAGTATTATTAAATCTGGCTCTATTTTGCGAATACCAAATTCGTTAATAATAAAGATAGCATTCAGCTTTTTGAGGCGTGAAGGATTGTGAGGTGTCCCCTTACCCACTTCGAGGGTCAATCACCTTTGTTCACGGGAAAACTTTAATTAAAATTTGATAGCCTTTATCCTCAGCCCTGGAATGGAAGGTCCCTCTTGTAATAGAAATAGACTTAAAGGGACAAACTCTTCAAATCGGAGGCGATATTCGAAATAACTTTAAGTTGTTGGGATTGTGCCAGGAGTATTGTTAATTGTTCGTTCTTTAGGGCAGGCCTGCTGGTTTTACCTGATAGCGATAAAAATGAAATATTACGCGATTTATAATCGATGTTTGGGGTGGTAGGTTATCTTGATTTATTACATTTATTCATGAAATTATTATTCATTGAAGGCCTTAGGTTAAAACGGCCATTCTCAGATGAGCTAGTTAAATCGTTAAAAATGACCAATTAGCGACATGCAAGTATTTATATATGTTACTTAACAACCCTATCCAGTTGTGCATTAAATCATAGGCTTCTATTTTAAGTATTTGTGACTTAATTAATTTCATGAACCTCTGTTCTCTAATTACCGTGACGCGTCCGCACACCGACTTAATGTTAAAAGTTGGCTGTAATTTTTATGTCGTATAGATTTGGTTCACTCCATTCAACATTTTAAAGAGTACAAAAGATTGTCTTATGCATAGCAAAATATCTATTCAATAGAACCATTCTGTAAATAATTAGAATTAAAAAACTGCTTGTCCTAGCGAAAGTCCTAATTCCCGTGACGTTTTCTGTTTTTGGTTACACAAGCCTAAATAATAATATTTGACACATCATTTATGCGCGCGGCGCGAGCCCTTAGTTAGTTCTAAGACCTGTTAGCAAGTAGGCGTCTATTGCGTTGGCGTACCGTCGATGAATTGCGTAAGAGTATAATTACCATATCTTTGGTTTTCAATTTTTCTATTTACCATGTCCTTATTTTTATATTCGATTTTTGAAGGTAGATCCATGTTGTTAATTTAAATGGAATCAGTACTTTGGCCTTTATACGTTGTAGTAAGACAGTATTTGCATACGCTGCAGATTTAAGAAATTTTGAAGAAAAACTATCGTTTTATAATTTCCATGTACTAATTACCATATATTTATAATCACCGTTGTATGAAATTATTACCTACAAATTGCACTCACGATTGAATAAGTATGATGATAAAATATGAAATATACCTAGACTTTCCCATAACAACTTTACGGACTTTTCTTCCAATCTGACATCAAAATTTTGAAAAGCTTTCGTTCGATTTTATGACGAATGTTCAGCTTCAGTTGCTGCATGGTTGTTGGATTTTAGACTATATTTTAACCCCTAAGGTAACCCCACAAAAAGAAGTAAGCTGGAGTGAAATCAGGGCTTCTCTGGCGTAATCACATTAAGAACAAAAGGGAACAAATCAACAGACAATGGGACTTTTCAAGACAAGAGTGTATAGGCAGTTAGGCTTTAGACTTTGTACTAGACTGCATCCTAACTTGAGTGTATACGTTGCCGAGGCGGACATTTTGAACAAAATTTGTAATAATTAATAAACGATCAAAATAATTATTTTCGTCTTTAAATTCAAGAAATCCACATTGAAAAACGATTGGGAAAAGGTTTTTACATTGCATAAGATAAATAATTTTTACCTGTAGGTGTTAAACGTGCTATTCACACATAAAGGGGCTATAAACACAAATTTCGCAAATCAGTCCGACTAGAGTCAATGCACTAATTTAAGTAATTTGTGAAGTTGTTGTTATTATTTAAACAAGATTAGTATACCGTTTGAATGAGGATAGACTAGAGAAGTTTTGATAAAATCCGAAGATCGCTCTCTTTTAAAAAAGAAAATTATACCCATGTAAACTTAAATGTTCAGTCCATTTTTAACTTTTCTGAAAACTGCAAAGCTGAATTTTAAAAAAACTAGATGATATTTGCCAGTAAATTTAGATTTGATGCAACCCTACATTAATGCACGTCAAAACAAAATATTTGTTTTAGGGCTGCGCCTAGTAGTTTTTTTTTAATCGTAGCCGCCTGGCATGGAACGTGTTATGGGGGCTGAAAATATAGGAAATGACCCATTCTATCCGCCAAATCATTTTGGCACACGATGCGCCAAACACCCTGTATATTTGGAACGATGTTTTATTTTTAGTTTGAGATTTGGGGATTTGTACAAAAAGCATTTATTTTATTTTGTGTTATGCCTATGCTAAAAGGTGCTATGAAATTATTATTGTGTGGAGTTATTACTTACATTGTGGTAATGATGTGTTTAAAGTTATTTAAATGTAGTTTACTTTAGCAATTTGTAAAGTTCAATTAATTAGGTTGGAAGTTCAGAGGGACGTGTTTAATTTTAACCCATCGCTGCTTTTTTACAATTACCTATGTGACTTGACTGAAAATAATAATAATAATAGTAATTTACTGATGTCTCGTTTGAAAAATTTATCGGAATGAATTGATTTCTTTTGTAAAATTTCAGCTTAATATCCTATAAAAAATATTCTCAATTATTTATTAGTCTAGTAAGAAGTAGTACCTACTTTGAAAAGATGGTCATTCCTAACAAATGGTAGTCATGATGGACCACTGATGATAACGTAGATACCTACAGTGAATGTAATGGGCAATGAAGGCGCGCATGCCAACTAATGGGAACCATCTAGGAATCCTGTATTTCCTGCTCCTTGTAAATTAGTGTTCATTTGGAAGGAATATCACTTGATGGAAGCATCAAGAGTGAGCTATTTACATTAATTATTTTGTAGGCCTAGGTAAAATAAAACTATAAATGTGAGCGCAAATATATTGTTTATTTCTGAGGGCGTTTATGTCATTGATTTCGAGACGTGTAGGTTTGCGAAATGAATAATTATGTTAGTGAAATCTAGCTCAATTCTGAAAATTAGAAGATCAATAAATTTTAACGTTTTATCTAAGTTGTTAAAATTCACTGGAACTTCTGAAAATATTTTGCATTAGAATGCTTAATACCTCGAGGGTTCGACGAAACGCAGACTTATTATTTTTCTATTGTTTGGAATTTTTTCTTTTATAAATGTTTTTCGGTTTAAAATATCATCTGCCGTAGCTAACGATTCTATTTCTAAAGTACTAAGATATAATGAAATGACTACCTACACCAAATGTCCAGCCGCAAGTATAGTTAGTCACTAATGATCGGGCACCTCGGTCCGTTCGCCTGAATAATGACGATAAAAATAATAAATACGATGTATGTACCCAGAGCTAAGTAGATTAAAGGGTCACATTTTTCAGCGTAAGCACACCTGCCTTATCATCCCCCATTAGTCTGAAAGGGAGGAATGATTTCTTACCTTTTATCACTAGGGCATTATCACTATTATTTGTCAGTGAAAGGTCTATGAAAGGAATGATTTATACTGGCCGAAAGTGTTTCTTGAAAGGATTTGACTACTTAGGTACTGTTCGAAATATAGAGATAAATCGGATTCTATTAGTAACCCTAAGGCTGGGTTGCACGGTTGCACCATCTTACTTTAACTTTGACCGTAACTATGACGATAACCGGTGTTTTTTGTATGGAGTTTGACAGATTTTTGACGTTTGTCAAAGTTAAAGTAAGATGGTGCAACCCAGCCTAAGTATTTATGTGCTAGGGCTTTTCTTCGATAGTCCACTGCGAAAATAAATAAAAAAGATTGCTTTAGTGTTATTAAGGCTAGGATTTACCGCCTCGATGCCGTGCATTCGTTTACCTCAGCCCCCGCACACCTCGCACTGACACTCGCGCTGACACTAGCGCGACGCGATGACGCCACAGTATAAAAACAAGCCGTAAGTTGGATTAAACCGTAATCTTCAAATAGTGAATAAATAAATAATAAAATTAAATATCCTTCGACATAATATTTTAACACTGCGCCTCTAGTCTCAAACTAAGCAAAGCTTGTACTATGGGATATGAACATACTTAAATAACATAACATAAATAAATTCATTCATATTATGGTTAGAAAACACCCAGCCCGAAACAAACATTATTATAGATGACCCACGCTGAACTGTCCCACCAAACTTAATGACAGGGGGGCACTACCATCGTCAAACTGTATGGTTTCCAACATGGCAAACATCGGAACCAGCGATCCGGTATTGACGGTGGCGCCCCACTGTCAATGTCATGCATAGGACAGTTCAGTATTTTGGAACTTTATAATGTTCATGCACACAAATGTTTGTCAATCAATAATGTCAAATAAAGATGATAATATTAAGTCAAACAAATACTTTTTACCGACAAAAATAGTATAGTTCCAAAATACTGGACTGTCCTGTCGATGACATTGACAGTGGGGCGCCACCGTCAATACCGGATCGCTGGTTCAGATTTTTGCCATGTTGGAAACCATATAGTTGAACGATGGTAGCGCCCCCCTGTCATTGAGTTTGGCGGGACAGTTCAGCGTGGGTCATCTATACACGCGTCCGTCCTCCGTAAGCGCCACCGCGCGACTGATTAAGATTGTCCAAGCCGTCATGGCCGATTTTTTCACATTTTTTCAACATAGTAACTAAATAAGACGCAATAACAAAAGTTTGAAAAGTTGTCGACCTAGAAAATACAAAGTCCTATCTATTAGTATATATTTTAAGTGTAAAATGTTAAAAATGAATATATGAGAGTAAAACAAAAAAGCCGTCGACGTACTTCTTTGGGATTTTTTTTTATCGGACAAACTATGCAATATCGTGTTTTGGAAAAGTTGTCGCCCTAGTTAAAGACATTAACTTACTCGTACAATTTTTTGTTTGCTAAAATATCTTTTCATTTATAAACTATCTGCAAACAAAATCGGTCAAATATCGACAATTTGGGAAATCATGGCCTTAAGGTAGTTTCGACGTTTCATCTGCATATTAATGGAGACGAAAAAAATAAAATGATGACTTTTTAAACAATTCGTCATACTCTTCATATTAATTATAATTCAGGGATGGGTATTTAACAAACTCAATTTATTAAAGCTGATTAATCCGCGTTCCGGTGTCTATTCCTAAATCACGGTTTGAACAAACTTCGAAGCTTCTTATTTCATTATTTACGGTGCGGCGAGCTTTATCCCAGAACTTCAGATATAACAAAGTAAGTAATTCGGTAAATTTCTTTTATGACGCGGGAATACTGAATTTGGGAATCTTGTGCTGGTATTTGGGTTGATTAGCCGAAAAAAACAGAATTTTGTTTGCTTCTTGGAATAGATCTTTTGGTTTATCGCTACCGTATAATTTGTAAGAAACTTTTTGAGGGCTCCAATCAATACCGGTGAAGCTATGAATTAGCTTATCAACTTTTTCTTCAGAAGTATTTCTTATTCATTGGACTTGATTGATTTTACCCAATCCTTAGTCATTTTACCTGCAGTACCTTGGAATTCTAATGGGTGAAAATAAGAATTGTATTTTGACTTTTCAATGCATTATTAATGATCAAGTTGAAAAATTTATTGCTTACAATCGTGGAATTTATGGTTTACGCATGAATGATAAAAATGCTTTCAATATATTTTCTTCTTTGCAAATATCCTTCTCTGAAATAAAACAACCGATTTCCTCATTCTGTCTCAATTGACATCGTCTCATTATTTTAATCCCAACTAATATTATAAATGCGAAAGTAACTCTGTCTGTCTGTCTGTCTGTCTGTCTGTTACGCTTTCCCGCTTAAACCTCGCAACCGATTTTGATGAAATTTGGCATAGAGATAGTTTGAGTCCCGGGAAAGAACATAGGATAGTTTTTATCCCGGTTTTTGAAACAGGGACGCGCGCGATAAAGTTTTTCTGTGACAGACAAAATTCCACGCGGGCGAAGCCGCGGGCGGAAAGCTATTTATGAATATTATGGTGTTCGTCTTCCCCCACGAAGTCATTTGTCAACGTTATTGATCCAAATTAATTGGCACAGTATTCTTATGATTGTAAATGTTCAAAATTAACGTAAATTACAATTATATTTGGGAAATAGCCTTTAACATGGCAGGTTAACGCCTCACGTCGGGTGGTGAGACAAAGAGATGGTAATGAATGGCGGCACTAACAACGGCACATAATGGAGGCTCGTGCAGAAAGTATTCCTTGGTATGTATAGTCCATAAAATAAAACTGTCAATTTTCTAACAAAATAAAGCCGAATAACAACGACACCAATTACCTATTTATAAATAGTTTAAGGCTGAGTTGCACCATCTTACTTTAACTTTGACAAACGTCAAAAATCTGTCGAACTCTATACAAAAAGCACCGGTTATTGTCATTGTTACGGTTAAAATAAGGTGGTGCAACTTAGCCTAAGATGCTTAAACCTAACTGAACCTGATTGATTTTATTATGAAACAAAAATCAGTAAGACCAATATGTGTATCTATTCTGATAATGTGTTAACTGAGAAGCTAGACGTGTATTTTAGCTATTTTTTCTCTTTCGATGTGTATAGTACCTAAAATCTAAGATATTGAATACCTAAGTGCTAAGTGAAACTTACAAACAAGTCCCGACTGAGATAGTCGATTTATTTGGGGATTATGGCTTATGAGCTGGATTTTCTAGCGCATAAATCTTAATATTTTAAAGGAAGGACGTCCTATTATGCGGTCTTTGTTTTTTGTCGCTTTATTCTTTCACTCTTAGGTGATATGATTGAGGTAGCAAATGGAGGTTAGCCAGGGCTGGAAACAATTTACCATACATGCTGGCAACTAACAAACTCTTTGTTTTTTGGGCCAATTTCGATTGTCTGTTGTTTTTCACAATTTCGAACACGAGTTTGATGAACCAAATTGGGTTTTATGCCATTCACATAAAAACTACAATACCCGATATTACTCAGTAGAGTTCACGCACAATCTGACATACGAAAACGTAGGGCTTTTAGCAAAGTAATGCCTTTGTATCTATTTCCATTGTGCTAACAATGTGTATTCATAGTTAATGTGTGCAGACAAAATCTTTGGACAATAAACTTAATTACGCAACATAATGTAGCGAATGTATATTTGTTTATCAGAAATAATGTTGTGTTTACTGTTTATCTTTTCCTGAAAATGTGTGGGTGTGTATCCTACGCTTACCTATGTAACTGCTGAAACTTTCTCTCAAATAATTTAATTTAACTGCTTCCATTACTTGGTTTCTTTATATCTTGACTTACTTGACTTAAGGTCCTATGTCCCCTAGATGGGGCAGAGGGCGTACACAACAGTTCTCCATCGCGTTCGGTCTTGAGCTTCGCGTTTGATCTCGCTCCAGGTCTTGCCGATTTTCTTCGCCTCGTCTGCTACAGTGCGCCGCCAAGTTTGCTTTGGGCGCACTGTAGCAGATTATATTATCTTCTATTATATTATATATCTTCTATACTAAATAAGAGGATGGACACACAGATGACGGTCTTTTGACACTTTTTCTCAGCACCAGCCGTTATGTTGTCCAGAAATGACGGTATAGCTAGCTATACAGGGTGAAATTTAAATCATTGGCTTAATTTAAACTAAGACTCTATTCATGATACACGCCTAAAATAAAGAGAGAAAAACCACAATTTTCCAAACTGTTGAAACTTTTCCTTGGAAACATTACGCGTAAAATATATTGGTTTAAATGTAAAATTTAACGGACAACATTTTAATTCATCGGTGATGGAGGCACGTGTAATTGTGTAAATGAGCCGGAGTATCGGAGATCAATAGCTATAAGAAGGTTTATGGTGGAATACAATATTGGAGCTTTAATGTAATACAAAAAAGAATCCCGATGTTGTAAATATTGCATGAATTTTATCCAATTTTAATTATTAAGTATAACATCAATAGTCGCTGACATAGCCCGACGGATCAGCAAGCTGAAGTGGCAGTGGGCAGGGCACATAGTACGCAGAACTGACGGCCGATGGGGCAGCAAGGTTCTGGAATGGAGGCCACGTACCGGAAAACGCAGCGTGGGACGTCCACCCACAAGGTGGACCGACGACTTGATAAAGGTAGCGGGAAGGCGCTGGATGCAGGCCGCTACCAACCGTGCGATGTGGAAGTCATTGGGGGAGGCCTATGTTCAGCAGTGGACGTCCTGTGGCTGAAATGATGATGATAACATCAATATACATTAACTGTAAACGTAACATTATAAAATACTTACTTTATTATTATAATAGCGAATTCTGGTTATAAAGTGGATGGTTACTCATTCCCACAAGCAGATTAAAAAGTTCTTTTGAAAGTTCGGAACTATTTTGATTATTTTCTGTGTCACAAAGCAATAAACACGATCGACTTTAGTTTACCAGTTAAAAAACTTCCGAACACACACAACAGCCATTCTTACTAATTCTCTAAACAAGATTTTCTTGTTATAAACCAGGGGAAATCTCCGCACGTACCAACTTGGCACTTAGGTAGCTAAGTAGAGTGTACGTGTCACTCTCTCCTAGTTGTTCACTCGTGTGGCATTAATAAAGTAAACTGGAAATAATCTTTATGTTGAACCACTTAATTAATTCCCTAAGATCTCACAGGCATAGTTCGGAAACTTAAATCCGTGTTCTATAACAATCTTAACGCTTCTGGGGCCTAGAAAGCTGGTATTACTTAGGTACTCGATTTATAATTTTGGTAGGTCTACCATTTATTGAACGGCAAACAATGCCCTCTATTGGCCTTTACCAAACATTGTTCTGCCAATTAATGCTGATCCGCATAGCCCTTTACATCACACGTCGACGATCATAATGACCAATGTAAATGGCCACCCAATGTAATTCACATTAGGTGGATAGCGATTTACTTATAATTAGACTGTCGATTCGAAAGCTGGAATATTGGTGTGATCTCACAAGAATAAGTGGTCAATGGGAATATTATTAATTTGTTCTTAGTTACTTGTAAATAGTAAAAAGGTCTTGTCCGTTTTTAGTGCTTCATTTCTGACTTAAATTTGTAACTATTACCGTTGTAACATTCGACAGGGATCAAAAGAAGCTTACATTCCATTATTAAGTTAAGAACAGTGGTAGCTTTTGTCCAAAGACAATACAATTAATGCGCAAATGGGCAAAAATGTCAATGTCCTTAGCGAATATTAAACGGCATTAACATTGAAATAACAAAGGGTCCAAGAATTTAACGACGATCGTTTTCGTTTTATATCATCGTTCCGCCCCGGCGATAACTCTTCACAAAATACAAGCAATTAGCCGAATTCTGTATTAAATTACCGTGTTACGTTACGTTACGTGTTTGCCTTCAACAATTACCCTAAACAGCAAGAAATGAGTTGCTGTTTGAATACCTAAATTGATACATTATTTAAACACGCTCGTTCACGTTTGGTTTAAGTTTCTAGCACTTTGGAAAGCTTAATAACCCTTGTGTAAAATTGAGAAGTTAATGTTACAGTCACGAAAGTGAAGACAAAAAAAAAGAATTGGAGGTTATCAGTCCTGATGCTATGCGATCACAACCATCTACTGATATCTCTATCACCAGCAGAGTTTCCAAAGTAGGCCTATGTTTAAAACCCATTTCTGAAGCAGGTTCCAGTTTTTCATACATCTTGTTTGTAAGTGTAATGTAATTATAACGTGCAATTTTGTTCACAGCTCCACCCAACAGGCCTGTGATAATGGACGCAAAGACCAGGGACCAAACGCGACTGTTGGAGCCCTACAACGAAGGAGACACCCTAGAGCTCATCTGCGAGGTACACGGGGGTATGTATCTGATAAAATACACATTATTTTAGTAGTATTATTCATTAATGAAATAATTCTCTTTGTTAGATAGCAAGAAAAAACTGTTACCTAGAAATGGGTCCCTTAATAGAATCTATTATGTAAATTATCCTGCTTTCGCCTCCGAGATTTATTTTACCATGTAGTACCCCTGTACGACAACCCAATCCGCACACAATATTCAGCGTAGTAGTATTAAAAAACAAAAGAGCGGGCAACCCCACCCCTACCACGCTGTGGGCTCGGTGTCCGAGCGGTCTCATTCCTTTGTGCGCACGCGCAACGACC